>NC_052315.1:5575830-5845830 GCF_016432855.1 Salvelinus namaycush
TTTAATAGTACTATGTCCAGGACTAAACCCTGACTGTAGTGGTTGTTTTAATAGTACTATGTCCAGGACTAAACCCTGACTGTAGTGGTTGTTTTAATAGTACTATGTCCAGGACTAAACCCTGACTGTAGTGGTTGTTTTAATAGTACTATGTCCAGGACTAAACCCTGACTGTAGTGGTTGTTTTAATAGTACTATGTCCAGGACTAAACCCTGACTGTAGTGATTGTTTTAATAGTACTATGTCCAGGACTAAACCCTGACTGAAGTGGTTGTTTTAATAGTACTATGTCCAGGACTAAACCCTGACTGTAGTGGTTGTTTTAATAGTACTATGTCCAGGACTAAACCCTGACTGTAGTGGTTGTTTTAATAGTACTATGTCCAGGACTAAACCCTGACTGAAGTGGTTGTTTTAATAGTACTATGTCCAGGACTAAACCCTGACTGTAGTGGTTGTTTTAATAGTACTATGTCCAGGACTAAACCCGGACTGAAGTGGTTGTTTTAATAGTACTATGGTCCAGGACTAAACCCTGATTGATGAGAACTTGTTCTCAACTAGCCTACCTGGTTGAATAAAGGTGAAATAAAATAAAAATAAATAAAATTGATTTAGATTCAAAATGCATTACTCAGAATGAAGAAAAAAAATTGCAAAGTTGTACATTTACCAAGGATTCTAGAATCATAGACAAGGAAGCCTTGAAATGGGGTGATATTTATTGAGATCACTACTATCCCCATCCTTATGTAGGGGCAGCACAAGAGCTGATTTCCATACTTTTGGCATATTTCCTGATAACAATGGTCAAATTAAAATGTGCGTTATTGAGTCAACAATGGCCGCTGCATATTTAAGCAAACCAGGATCCAATTTGTCGGCCCCTATGGATTTCTTGTTGTCTACTGGTAGCAAAGTATCCAGGACTTCTTTTAAACTGATGCATGCTTAATATATGATTTAAGGCCAAACAACACTGCTATAAATGCAAGGTAAGAAAAGTCGTGTTTTATGTCACACGATTTTAGACAAATCTGTCAAGACACCAACCATGAGAAAGGGTGCAACTCGTGAACTGTATTAAATGTAGCCATGTTTTTCCATTATATCTTAAAATAATGACATTAAAAACAAATGTGGCAGATTATTATCAATGACTTAACAGCTGTAACAAGTTGTCCACCGCAGAAAATCCTCACTGACGCCCAAGTTTATAGACAGATCTATAAGTTATTTAAGACTGAGTTGGGATGAGGGGTGTGAGAGCCAAAGACACTCTCATTACTATACATTTACTAATCTTATTAGGATAAGAGTTGTTTCACAACGTCAGCCGCAGTCAGAGGCTTTGTAACGGCTGAGTAGTTTCTCACCCTTCAGTTTGTCCTTTATGCAATCTGCTAATGAACGGGACAGAACGCCGACCTCATCCGGATCATACTGCACCCCAGACAGTTGTTCTCTCAGGATATCACGAATGCATTCCTTCACAACAGCTGCTTTGAACCTGAAATAAAAACAAAATGATAGATAAAGAGAGGGAAAGACAGAGACACACACCAGGCTGCCCTGCTAACTAACGTTAGCTAGCTAGATATTAGATAGCTAGATGGCCAACTAATTTTGTTTCATAGCTAGCTATATATCTAGTCTACATAACAGTAAATTGTGCAACAAAATGTCTTGAACATTGACTGCTGCAGCGGCATAGGTAAAGACTGTATATAATATTGGCAAGATATTTGAGTGACCGCTCTAACAATGTGAAATATTTCCTCAAATATGGAAGGCAGGTAGGTGGGAGGCGAGATCAGGTAGGACAATTCTAGCCAATGAGAGGGCAGATAGGCATGTAAACTAAAGGCCATAGACATGGAGAGGAATCATCTGTGTAGCTGTGCCATTATAGCGTCTGTGACAGTATGGGCAGCACCATTGAGGCTATCGCCATTTTAAAGTAGTACATTTTATTTTTATTCATTGGCTGATTGCTCCCAACTCATGAATCCCCACACAGTTGACTACTTTAAAATGGTGGAAGCCCTCAATGGCGATGCTAAAACGGGTTTATATCCATGATGAGTTGTCGATCAAATCTCAATGACAACAGGCACAACTCCGATACAAAGTCGTTTTTGGGGTAAGTTGCCGAAATGCCACGTGCATCCACTTATATCAGTAACAACCTAACCATTACCAAACCTCTATTTGATAAAATAAGCCTCATGTACTGAATTAGCAATTCTGTGTTTTTGGTGACCTATTTTGACACACTGTCATTGACCTCCAAAGAAAAAGGTGTCACTTCCTCAAAGTATTTTAGAGTAGCCGTTAGCCTAGAGGTTAGAGCCGAACAGTCAGGGGGGGGGGGGGGGGGGGTGGGAGATCTGTCGCTGTGCACTTAGCTAACACACATTGCTCCAGGGGCGCTGTACAATGTACACATTTCCATGAGGACAAATTCTTCTTCTATGGTATAATTGTGTTCTCAACAATATGATGTGCATTCCGCCACCTACTGTGCAGGTGAATAATAAGGATCCCAAAAAAGGAAATTATGGAAGTAAAAAAAAAATCTAATATCATGCAAACTATCAAAAAATTAATTAATTAAACATTTATTTTTTTAATACAAATAAAAATCAGGTCCCTACAAAGGCTCAATGGACTCCTGTGAGGGCAGGACATTTCCTAGCAACAATAGTCCTTGCAGTGCTTCTGCCGTTTAGTCTTGGAGCCCCAAAAACTTCTCGGCTGCAGATATAATCATGTCCAGCTTCTTGGACTTCTTTGACAATTGTGCTGTACAATTAATCACTGTGGATACACTCTTCACAATGAGTGACTCCAGATCACCCGATTGACTTAAAACAACTGGTTGCAACACATCCACCACCATATCTTCAACACTATTGTCTCTTGCTCCTTCGACTCTATTCACCGCCTCCACATAAGAGATCTGCTGCATAGCCCTGATCCTTGACACCTCAACCTCCTTCACCCTAACAGTATACTCAGAGGAAGTCCAGAGTGTGATCCCCACCACAGTTGCAATGTTTTCCCATTGACAGATTCTTCAATACTATACTTCTCCCGTCTACATTTGACACGTGACCATATCCTTTACAATTCCCACATTGTAATGTTTGGACACAAATGCTCTCACTGCACACCTCACATTAGGTAGAGGTCTCCTCAAACGGGTGGGTATACTTTGTGGAACGTTCCAACAGGAATCTGTTCCAAAAACTTCGTAAAGTACAAGAATGCTAACAAACAATGCATACAAAGTAGCATGATCAATTGAACTAGCTGACGGATAGGCATCAACTTACCACGTAGCTTATTCTTAATGTTTGTCCATAGGCTACCAGAGTGAGGGCAGACATTTTCCAGAATAAACGTGGTGAGTGAAAACCTTAATTAATTAAATAGCCAACTCCCTACCTGGTATCTTATTCTGCCGCTATACAACTTTGTATGCGTTGTTTGTTGACAACCTTGTCATTTACGAAGTTTTTGTAAAAGATTCCTTTTGGAACGTTCCACAAATTATATCCACCCTCCTCAAACAATAATAACATCGATAGGCTTTTCTCCTTCCTTCCATTTACCATACGGGTCAGGCGACGTACACTGATCACTCCTGTGATTTTCTGACTAATGTACTCGTCATCTATATCCAACGAGACTCCAGCTATAACTCATTTGGCAGGCGCCCTACTCCGAAGATCAATACATGTTACTTCTGACGTGGACAACTTAGCCAGATCCAGCGCACGCTTCTTCTGTTCTTCATCAACACAATTAACCAAAACTCGGCCGCTTCTAGTCACCTTGATTGAATCGACATTTCTTCAGTCCTATAACGTTATATTACAAATGGAGTTCCCAAATTAATATCCTAACGCAGTGCATTATTGGGCCGATCCTTGTCTTCTACCACAACTTTTGCTCGTTTTGTTCCATTCTTTGATTTCACTATTTTACATTCATTGTCACACACTTCACTTTTGGACACTTTCAGATTCAAGCAGTCGCCATTTCCTCCCAACCACTACTACCTTACTCCTTCGAACCTCCAACGACCACCCAAATTATTTTCGTGGGCGCAATAAAACATCTCACTTCGCCTCTTCCTCTCTTACATAGCTAACGTTAGCTAGCTAATTTTACCGCTAGCATTGAGTGTGGCAACTTACTTGTGATGATAATTCGGTCTAATGAGGTAAGTATTTCCTCCAGTATCTGCTCCCTCCATTTTAACTGCGTTTGTATTATGGTAAGAAAGCTAATTTAGCAAATAATACATAAAAACATGGAGATTGAGCTAAAGCCTCAAGAGGACAGAATAAACGTTTGCTTATGTTACCATAACAACATTTCCGCTTCCGGAAGTGTAAAGAACCAAGCGTATCCTTCTCTCAACGGTTGTTGGAACCGCAAGGTCTCGTTCAAGACTTCAAATGTTGAACGTTGTTACGACAACATCTTCCAAGAGCCAATTTGAGTTCAAAATAATTAGCCAAAAAGAAAAAATTACGTAAATAATAGTATTTATATTGTAAGCGACAGTGAAGTAATGCACATTGGGAGATTTTTTTTTAAACAAAATATTGTGATTTCAATTGTATGAAACATTTTGAAAGAATTCAGTTGATATTTGCATCCAATCTTTCTTTGGTCAAACAACATATTTTCACTCAAGGTTCTTGTTTCACCTTCCTTTAAGTCATCTTTTCTCTCAATTTAGGATTGGTAGTCTTGACTTGGAGGCGAGGTTAGGGGGGATGGGTAATAAAGGTCATTAGGAGACTGAAATAACTTGTTCTTTAGTATCCTAAACAACAAGTTTCCATGCCCTACTTTCTATTTTTAATAAAGTTATTTACCCCTTCTCCCAACCCAAGTCCCCTTACCCTAAACCAGGTTCATATCCTCTACCCAACCCCTCCTCCTCTTATTTTAATTTATTTATTTTTACTTTAATTCTTTACATTTTAAATCCATAAAAGTTTGTTTTAAACAAATCAAGCTGAGGATAGAAAAAAAGGAGAACCACCCCGTTCCACTTGTACCTTGGCAAACCTGACCTTTGGATAAACCACTTCTCCAATCTTTTTGGCTCTATAACAAAGAACAAACATCAAAAACATATACATGATCAAATAGAATCAACTATTAAAGACTACCAGAACTCACTGGATTCTCCAATTACATTGAATTAACTACAGGACAAAATACAAACCCTCCAACCCAAAAAAAGCCTGTGGGGTTGATGATGTAGACCACAAATTCCAATTGGCTACAGTTAAACTCTTTATCATCCTCAACTCTGGCATATTCTCCAGTATTTGGAAGCAGAATACCTGGGTAGAGGATATGAACATGGTTTAGGATAAGGGTACAGGTTGGGAATAGGATACAAACTTGGTTTAGAATACCTGACCACAGTGACTGACTCAAAATTAAGGAAATCTTTGACTATGTACAGACTTGCTATTGAGAAAGGCCGCCGAAAGCAGACCTGGCTCTCAAGAGAAGACAGGCTATGTGCACACTGCCCACAAAATGAGGTGGAAACTGAGCTGCACTTCCTAACCTCTAGCCAAATGTATGACCATATTAGAGACACATATTTCTCTCAGATTACACAGAACCACAAAGAATTCGAAAACAAACCAATTTTGATAAATTCCCATATCTATTGGGTGAAATACAACAGTGTGCAATCACAGCAGCAAGATTTGTGACCTGTTGCCACAAGAAAAGGGCAACCAGTGAAGAACAAACACCATTGTAAATACAACCTATATTTAGGTTTATTTATTTTCCCTTTTGTACATCAGTACAACACTGTATATAGACATAATATGACATTTGAAATGTCTTTATTCTTTTGGAAGTGTAATGTTTACTGTAACATTTTTATTGTTTATTTCACTAAGTGTTTATTATCAAGTTCACTTGCTTTGGCAATGTTAACATGTGTTTCCCATGCCAACAAAAAGCCCTTAAATTGAATTGAAATAGAAGAGGGCATGAAGCCCAGAGATGTCACTACCAGTCCCAAAGGTCGTCGTTGCTCAAATAAGAACTGAAACGCACTCTGAGACCATCAAGACCCACGCCTCACCCCATTGGTCATTCAATAGCAAATGGGCTCTAAGCAACGCTTCCACCGCCGTGTCGAAAGGTATGCTGTCCAAAGTGGCAAGGTAGTTAGCTAGCTAGCTAGGTACTGTCCACGTAGCAGAACTATAAAAAATTCAGCCAGCTGTGATTGACTGACAGATATTGAGCTATATACCATGCTGTATGTAAACTGAGCAGGTTAGCTAATGCATTAGATATGGCTATGAGCAGATGAGGTCTACCATGGGAATATGTAAAAATAACAGTGGAGTTGTTGCCAAGATTGGGCCACTGCACTATACACTACATTGGATGTTCACGTTTTATTTTTGATTTTCTGCTGCCAACACCAACCAGCTGCCTGGTACAGCCTGACTGCCTGGTTTAGAACCAGTACAGCCTGGCCCAATCCACTCCTGCCTCCCTGCTGCTTGCCCCTCACTGCGCTGGTTAACACAGAGATACTTGTAACACCTTTGTAGTAATGTGACTCCACCATGAACCAATAAAAAATAAATACAAAAAGATTGTATAGAAATCCCCCCACCCTCACCCCAAAAAAAGGCTATTTACTTATGTATAGGTGTTCTGGTTGCAGGTGCTTCACAAAACCTGCGATGGATCAGATATACATTCATGGAGTTGATTCCTTGGTTTCTCCATACAGATCCTGCAGACTGCTATAGACCAAGAGACAAAAATAAAATAAAAAAATCTGCCACAATATGTACTTTTATAAGAATTAATGACACTTTGGAGTGTCACACTTAATGACACTCCCGACTCACAAGTCGGGAGTTTACTTACACTAAGTTGACTGTGCCTTTAAACAGATTGGAAAATTCCAGAAAATTATGTCATGGCTTTAGAAGCTTCTGATAGGCTAATTGACATCATTTGAGTCAATTGGGGGTGTACCTGTGGATGTACTTCAAGGCCTACTTTCAAACTCAGTGCCTCTATGCTTGACATCATGGCAAAATCAAAAGAAATCAGCCAAGACCTCAGAATTTTTTTCCCAAACGCCTGAGGGTACCACGTTCATCTGTACAAACAATAGTATAAACGCAAGTATAAACACCATGGGACCACGCAGCCGTCAAACTGCTCAGGAAGGAGACGCGTTCTGTCACCTAGAGATGAACGTACTTTGGTGCGAAAAGTGCAAATAAATCCCAGAACAAGAGCAAAATACCTTGTGAAGATGCTGGAGGAAACAGGTACAAAAAAATCTATATCCACAGTAAAACGAGTCCTATATCGACATAACCTGAAAGGCTGGTCAGCAAGGAAGAAGCCACTGCTCCAAAACCGCCATAAAAAAAGCCAGACTACGGTTTGCAACTGCACATGGGAACCTAGATCGTACTTTTTGGAGAAATGTTCTCTGGTCTGATGAAACAAAAATAGAACTGTTTGGCCATAATGACCATCGTTATGTTTGTAGGAAAAAAGGGGGAGGCTTGCAAGCCGAAGAACACCATCCCAACCGTGAAGCACGGTGTTGTGGGGGTGCTTTGTTGCAGGAGGGACTGGTGCACTTCACAAAATAGATGGTATCATGAGGAAGTAAAATTATGTGGATATATTGAAGCATCATCTCAAGACATCAGTCAGGAAGTTAAAGCTTGGTCGCAAAATGGGTCTTCCAAATGGACAATGACCTCAAGCATACTTCTAAAGTTGTGGCAAAATGGCTTAAGGACAACAAAGTCAAGGTATTGGAGTGGCCATCACAAAGCCCTGACCTCAATCCTATAGAACATTCTGGGCAGAACTGAAAAAGCGTGTGTGAGCAAGGAGGCCTAGAAACCTGACTCAGTTACAGCAGCTCTGTCAGGATGAATAGCCAAAATTCACCCAACTTATTGTGGGAAGCTTGTGGAAGGCTACCCGAAACGTTTGACCCAACAATTTAAAGGGAATGCTACCAAATACTAATTGAGTGTATGTAAACTTCTGACCCACTGGGAAAGTGAAAAATAAATCATTTTCTCTACTATTATTCTGACATTTCACATTCTTAAAATAAAGTGGTGATTCTAACTGACCTAAGCCAGGGAATTTTTACGAAGATTAAATGTCAGAAAATGTGAAAAACTGAGTTTAAATGTATTTGGCTAAGGTGTATGTAAACTTCTGACTTCAACTGTTTATATATATATATATTTAAAAAATCGGACGATTAATTGGTATCGGCTTTTTTTGGTCCTCCAGTAATCGGTATCGGTGTTGAAAAATCATAATTGGTCGACCTCAAAAATACACTGTACAAAAGTATTATGGACACGCCTTCAAATAAGTGGATTCTGCTATTTCAGTCACACCCGTGGCTGACAGGTGTATAAAATCAAGCACACAGCCATGCTGTGTCTCCATAGACAAACATTGGCAGTAGAATAGCTTTACTGAAGAGCTCAGTGACTTTCAATGTGGCACTGTCATAGGGTGCCACCTTTCCAGCAAGTCAGTTCGTCAACTTTGTGTCCTGCTAGATCTTCCCTGGTCAACTGTAAGTGCTGTTATTTTGAAGTGGAAACGTCTAGGAGCAACAGCGGCTCAGCCGCGAAGTGGTAGGCCTCACAAGCTCACAGAAGGGACTGCCGAGTGCTGAAGCACGTAGCGCGTAAAAATCGTCTGCCTTCGGTTGCAACACTCACTAACGAGTTCCAAACTGGCTTTGGAAGCAACGGTAGCACAAGAACTGTTCGTCGGGAGCTTCATGAAGTGGGTTTCCATAGCCGAGCAGCCTCACACAAGTCTAAGATCACTATGCGCAATGCCAAGCGTTGACTGGAGTGGTGTAAAGCTCACCGCCATTGGACTCTTGAGCAGTAGAAACCTTTTTAATGGAGTGATGAATCACGCTTCACCATCTGGCAGTCCGACAGACGAATCTGGATTTGGTGGATGCCAGGAGAACACTACCTGCCCAAATGGGCTAGGCCCTTTAGTTCCAGTGAAGGGAAATCTTTACGCTACGGCATAAAATGACATTCTAGATGATTCTGTGCTTCCAACTTTGTGGCAAAAGTCTGGGGAAGGCCCTTTCCTGTTTCAGCATGACAATGCCCCCGTGCACAAAGCGAGGTCCATACAGAAATGGTTTGTCGAGATCGGTGTGGAAGAACTTGACTGGTTTGCACAGAGCTCTGACCTCAACCCCATCAAACACTTTTGGGATGAACTGGAACGCCGACTGCAAGCCAGGCCTAATCGCCCAACATCAGTGCCCGACCTCACTAATGCTCTTGTGGCTGAATGGAAGCAAGTCCATGCGACAATGTTCCAACATCTAGTGGAAAGCCTTCCCAGAAGAGTGAAGGCTGTTATAGCAGCAAAGACCAATTCCATATTAATGCCCATGATTTTGGAATGAAATGTTCAACCAGCAGGTGTACACATAATGTTGGTCATGTAGTGCATTATTAAAAACAATGATGAGTGTGAAATATGGCCTACTAAACCAAATGTCAAAGGTGTTTATGTAACGGATGTGAAATGGCTAGCTAGTTAGCGGGTACGCGCTAGTAGCGTTTCAATCAGTTACGTCACTTGCTCTGAAATCTAGATGTAGGGTTTCCCCTTGCTCTGCAAGGGCCGCGGCTTTTGTGGAGCGATGGGTAACGACGCTTCGTGGGTAACTGTTGTTGATGTGTGCAGAAGGTCCCTGGTTCGCGCCCGTGTCGGGGCGAGGGGACGGTTTAAAGTTATACTGTTACATTGGTGCCGTGACCCGGATCACTGGTTGCTACGGAAAAGGAGGAGGTTGAAAGGGGGGTGAGTGTAACGGATGTGAAATGGCTAGCTAGTTAGCAGGTACGCGCTAGTAGCGTTTCAATCAGTTACGTCACTTGCTCTGAAATCTAGATGTAGGGTTTCCCCTTGCTCTGCAAGGGCCGCGGCTTTTGTGGAGCGATGGGTAACGACGCTTCGTGGGTAACTGTTGTTGATGTGTGCAGAAGGTCCCTGGTTCGCGCCCGTGTCGGGGCGAGGGGACGGTTTAAAGTTATACTGTTACATTTAGGCTTATGTGTTGGTGTTTAGGCCTACGTGTTGGTATAAGAGAAGAGCACAGCATACCAAATATTTTTAGGCAGTGAATATACAGCCGACAGATTTTGTAACCCTATGCCTAACCCTCAGAAAACTGGACACAGGAATGTTCTTGTATTGAAAGCTAGCTAGCTACATCCTATCAAACCTGTCGTCTGGTGTGTTTGGTTAGCCTGCTAGCTAGTGGAAAGCAGGTTCGGATTTTTATTTTTATTTTTATTTTTTTTATTTTTTTGGGGGGGGTGGATCAGCTTAATATTGCGGAAAGAATGTTGCTTCCAATGTAATTGTCTGCATCATTTCCAATCCCCCATATTTTTTTGGGTAAATATATATATCCATTCACGTATGCATACATATACACATATATACATACACATACCTACATAGACATACATACTTTTTTTAAAGAGTATACCTTTATTATTATTCCCCGCAAACCCTACCACCGATCCCCCAATTGGAGTAAACTGATAAACATTTCTGTTTTTACCTTCAATTTATACATCTTATACACATTTTACAGACACAGTCTACTTTATAATAGTTCTCTCTTGTTTGTTCTTAGTCCTTCCTCTATTTCTGTTGTCCATCCAGTTTGATTTCCACTTGTAACTGTGCTATTTCACAATAGCTCCGCACCTATACACATTTCAGAGATCCCGTATGCCCTACATTGTTTATCTTGTTATTAGTCCCACCCTTCAGCTCCACTCAACCTTTCCCATCTATCTTCCAACATCATCCATTTCGGATTTTTATTTGCCATATATTTTTCAACTGTGCTGTGATGCTTTACAAAAGATTTGAATCTTCCTATTCTCATAGCTTCCACGGATTGTAAATTAAAAATAAACATTTTTGCTAAAATAATTATTATATTATTGATTGATTGACTATGGCTTTTCAAATCCCCCAGTATTGCTATCTGTAGCGTTAGTTCTACGCAAATGTTGCAATTCTTCAACCATTCCTGGACCTGTGACCAAAAACGAGCTACATGCGGACAATACCAAAATAAATGGTCTAATGACTCTGCCTCCTCACAGCAGAATCTACAGAGCTGGGAAGATTGTATCCCCCATATATATAACATTCTATTAGTTGCAAGAATTTTGTACAATAATTTAAATTGAAAAATTCGAAGTTTTGAATCCGGCGTTGTTTTGCGTATCAATTCATAAACCATGTGCCATGGAATGGGTACATCGAAAATCTCTTCCCAACTATTTTGCAATTTATATGGCACAGCTGTAAGTTTTTTGGTCCTTAAATGAAATTGGTATATGTTTTTATTTATCACACTTTTCTTTAACCATTTATGTTCTTTAATATAAGGCCGACATACAAGTTCCTTACTTTTATCCCCTTCCACCTGCCTCTTCCATTTTTGTGGTAATGCTGCAATTAATTGGTTGTAATTTTGGGTAGAGCAGACATTTCCATATGTCTGTGTTAGCTGCATGTGTGACATTACTCCACCAGTCCTATTTATGATATCATTCACAAAAATTATACCTTTTTTAAACATTTCTTCGATAAATACAGTAGGTTAGGAATTAAGATAACTAGCTAGGATGTCATGCTAGCAACAACGCTAACCATTTAGATAGCTATCAAGCTAAACACTTAGCTAGCTGCCATGGCAAGCAAGGTTAGGAATTAAACTAGTTAGCTAGCCTGTTTTGCTATCGACGGCGCTAACCATTTATCTAGTTAACAAGTTAAACATTTGACTAGCTGGCATCGGGAGTATGGGGTAATGTTAGTTACAGCGTGGTGAGGTTGAATACAATTTCTTCCACATCTTGCTAGCTAGCTAGTTATCTAGCTAGTTGTAGCCAAAGGACTTTCTACAATTACTAGCTAGCTTGCAACATTAGCAAAGATACCCGCACAGTCACATTGGCTAGCTAACAACATAACATTTATATATTCTGGAGGCAGTGGAAACACAAAAATCGACCATGGCCAGCCAGGCCGAGCCAGGTTCACTTCACAGTGCGAGGCTTTAGAATCGTGTTTCTTCTTGAATTTGAGCAAAGACATACGCTACAACGGGAATTGACTTCACCCTTTCTATTGAGAAAAAACCATACGCCTTAGACCGGGTATACTGTAGGATTTTACAGATTTCCCCCCAAAACAGATGTCCCTCTCCAGAGAAGCTTGCCTGTTCCCTCATGTGTAGGTAGGCTGATATTGCCCCTAGACGTGACTTGGGTCAGTTTTGAATTTTTTCCCTAAATGATTGAGGTTAGGATTGGGGGAGCGGAAGCTTATCCCATTTTGCTCATCCTGAATTTAAGGATGAGCATAATGAATTTAATTCTGCTGCTCTATCGATTGCTACATACATTCATTGTGAAGAAGAAACGATAGTGGAAGTGGTGTTTTGGTCAGTTTGATGTGGATGGATAGTCAGACTAGATCCCATCTGCACTGAGGGGGAACTTCAAGCCGGAGTGTGAAAAATAAACCTTCAAAGTAGGTATGTTTCCAGAGAGTGCATTTGTTACAGTACAAAATGATAAAGAGACTGCTGATAAGTCAGTCAGTTAACAATTGTGGTCTCAGTTTAAAGTGACAAGAAGATGGTAGGATTCACACAGCAGAAGGATGTCAGCAGGACCACAAAAAACAGCTGAAGAGGACGCCCCTCCCAACGACCACAGACACCACAACAAAACCCTTTGTTTTGATTCCTCCACTACTGTAGACCACCGACAACTCTCTCTCTGACATGTCCTCATAGAATCTCCAGTAAGCTTCAAACTGCTGTTTTGGCATCTGATTACCTCATCTAATGTCATGCTTACTGTTTATGCAAGTGGTACTCATGAAAATATATGTTTTGATATATCAGAAGTGTCTTGGAATACTTTCATTCTTTATTTCTTACAATTTGATTGGCTCATAGGTGCTGTGGCATGGACCCAGCTTGGCTTTGGTTCCAAAACAGTTGTGAGGTGTGACAATGTCTGTCACGGCCGTCAGAAGAAGAGGACCAAGGTGCAGCGTGGTGAGCGTAAATTTTCCTTTTTATTTAAAATGTCGCCAACAAAACAACAAACGAAAGAAACAACCGTAAAGCTTACAGGGCATTAGCGCCACAAACAAAGTTAACTACCCACACTGAAAGGAGTGAAAAAGGGCTACCTAAGTATGGTTCCCAATCAGAGACAACGATAGACAGCTGTCCCTGATTGAGAACCATACCCGGCCAAAACATAGAAATAAAGAAACATAGAAAACAAAACAGAATGCCCACCCCAAATCACACCCTGACCAAACCAAATAGAGACATAAAAAGGCTCTCTAAGGTCAGGGTGTGGCAATGTCTGACATAGGCTACTTTTCTTTTAAGGTGAACTATCTCTTTAACTGAAACATTATTCTGACTTTTATTGGCACGCTTGACACACTCACAAGTCTGCACCACAAGTCCCAGAACCCCTTTGAAGCCTTTGTTCACAGGAGGTGCTTGAAGTTGCACATACATATGGGTTCAAGCTAGTTCCTGTCAGCATTTCTCTCTTTACTATGAGCTCAAGTTTGAGGAAAAGAAGAAACAGATCAGGCATTAGACGAGTGGAGACAGACGGGGCAGACACATAATTTAGGCCAAGGATAGAAGCCAAGGATATAGAAGCTCCATTCTTGTGATCCAGTCCTCGTGTATCATGTTCTACTACTCTAGCTCAAAGCCTTTATTACTGGTTGTCCTCATCGTGCTGTTCAACGGTAGGCCATCTTTCTCTATGTACTATGTACTGTAGATGTAGCCTACTAGAATGGCAGTGACTGTGTATGTTCGGATCAAATGTTGAAGGATTATTATTTCTCATAAATTCCTGATCTGTAAAAGTTATGACTTAAACTATAGGAAAAGGAACTTTAGTAACCCAACTCTTTATCATCGAACTCACAGGTCAGAGGTGGTGATACTCACTAGCACAGAGTATGTATGGTATGTCTCTGAACAACCAAGATGGTGTTTTTATTTCATTTTATTTAAATTTCACCTTTATTTAACCAGGTAGGCCAGTAGAGAACAAGTTCTCATTTACAATTGCAACCTGGCCAAGATAAAGCAAAGCAGTTCGACACATACAACAACACAGAGTTACACATGAAGTAAAACAAAACATACAGTCAATAATACAATAGAAAAAAAGTATATATACAGTGTGTGCAAATGAGGTAGGATAAGGGAATTAAGGCAATAAATAGGCCATAGTGGCGAAATGGGCTGTATAATTAATCCCAATGTTTTTGTGACTTTTTGCTTGTGGAATATGTGACAATGTGACAAAGTTCTCCATAGCCTTTCTTTGAATTGGGGTACAGTAGGCCTATATACAGTGCCTTCAGAAAGTTTTCACACCCCTTGACTTTTTCTACATTGTGTTGTATTAGAGCCTGCATTTAAAATGGATTAAATTGAGATTTGTGTCACTGGCCTACACACAATACCTGTGGATTTATATTTTTTGACATTTTTTAACAAATTAATTTAAAAAATGAAAAGATGAAATGTCTTGAGTCAATAAGTATTCAACCCCTTTGTTATGGCAAGCCTAAATAAATTCAGGAGTAAAAATGTGCCTAACAAGTTGCTTGGACTCTGTGTGCAATAATAGTGTTTAACATGATTTTTATATGACTACCTCATCTCTGTAGCCCACACATACAATTACAGAGCCTTCCAAAAGTATTTACACCTTGACTGTTTCTACATTTTGTTGTGTTACAAATTGGGATAAAATGTATTTCATTGTCTTTTTGTTGTCAACGATCTACACAAAATACTCTGTAATGTAAGTATTCAACCCCCTGGGTTAATAAATGTTCGAGTCACTACTTTGTTGAAGCACATTTGGCAGCGATTACAGCTGTGAGTCTTTCTGGGCAAGTCTCTAAGAGCTTTCCACAGCTGGATTCTGCAACATTTCCCATGATTATTTTCAATATTCTTCAAGCTCTGTCAAATTGGTTGTTGATCATTGCTAGACAACCATTTTAAGGTCTTTTAAGGATTTTCAAGTAGATTTAATTCAAAACTGAAAATAGGCCACTCAGGAACATTCACTGTCCTCTTCTTAGTAAGCAACTCCAGTGTAGATTTGGCCTTGCGTTTAAGGTTATATACCTGCTGAAAGGTGAATTCATCTCCCGGTGTCTGGTGAAACTCAGACTGAACCAGGTTTTCCTCTAGGATTTTGCCTGTGCATTTGGCCTCCATTCTGTTTCCCTATTTATCTTGAAAAATTCCCCAGTCCTTAACGATTACAAGCATACCCGAAACATGAGGCAGCCACCTCTATACTTGAAAATAGGGAGAGTGGTACTCAGTAATTTGATGTATTGGATTTGCCCCAAACATAACACTTTGTATTCAGGACAAAAAAGTGAATTGCTTTGCCACATGTTTTGCAGTATTACTTTAGTGCCTTGTTGCAAATATTCCTTTGAGCATGATGAAATTATAAATGACACTTTGGATGGTGTATCAATACACCCAGTCACTACAAAGATGCAGGCATCCTTTCTAACTCAGTTCCAGAGAGGATGGAAACTGCTCAGGGATTTCACCATGAGGTCAATGGTGACAGTTACAGAGTTTAATGGTTGTGATCGGAGAAAACTGAGGATGGATCAACAACATAGTAGTTACTCCACAATACTAACCTAATTGACAGAGTAAAAAGGAAGCTTTTACAGAACACAAATATTCTAAAACATGCATCTGTTTTGCAATAAGACACTAAAGTAAAACTTCAAAAAAATGTGGCAAAGCAATTCACTTTATGTCCTGAATACAATGCGTTATTTTTTGGGAAAATCCAACACAACACATCACTGAGTAGTACCACTTCATATTTTCAAGCATGGTGGTGGCTGCATCATGTTATGAGTATGCTTGTCATCGGGAGTTTTTTGGGGGGTAAAAAGAAACGGAATAGAGCTAAGCACAGGTCAAACCTGGTTCAGCCTCCTTTCCAACAGACACTGGGAGACAAATTCACCTTTCAGCAGGACAATAAGCTAAAACACAAGGCCAAATGTACACTGGAGTTGATTACCAAGATAACATTGATTGTTGCTGAGTGGCCTAATTACAGTTTTGACTTAAATCGTCTTGAAAATCTATGGCAATAATCGGAAATGGCTGTCTAGCAATGATCAACAACCAACTCGACAGAGCTTGAAGAATAAAAAAAAATAACAATGTGCAAATATTGTACAATCCAGTTGTGCAAAGCTTTTAGATACTTACCCAGACAGACCACAGCTGTAATCGCTGCCAAATGGGATTTTAACATGGATTGACTCAAGGGTGTGAATACTTACGTAAAGTAGATATTTCTGTATTTCATTTTAAATAAATTTGCCAACATTTCTAAAAGCATGTTTTTACTTTGTCATTTCAGGGTATGATTGAGAGAAAAAATCTATTCAATCAATTTTGAATTCAGGCTGTAACACAACAGAATGTGGAATAAGTCAAGGGGTATGAATACTTTCTGAAGGCACTCTCATACCTTCTAAAAGGCATTCTAATTTTTGTAATATATCCCTATGAAGACATTTTTGTCCAAGGAATATTTGTGGATCATATCTCTAGTCAATGAAAACTGGTAACTGGGTTCCTGGGATAAGACAAATATACAGGAAGTATAAACAATACTGTATGCACAGTGATGAAAATATATACAACACTGTGTATATTTGATGAAGTATATTGTACTTCTCTTTTCCTACTAGCACTGACTTTGCTGATAACTTCTTAATTAAAGGAAAAATGTACTTACTACGACTGTGATATGTGGTTGTCTCAACTAGCTATCTTAAGATGAATGCACTAACTGTAAGTTGCTCTGGATAAGAGTGTCTGCTAAATGACTAAAATATGAATTATATTAAATTAAATTAAATATAAAATTAGTAATATAGAACATCGTTTTTTTTTGTTGATTAAAAGTAAAAGATGTTAAAGGTTCATTACAATATTAATTTACAATATGTGTGTTATGCTATCAAGTGGAGATTGAAGTTATAGAACAAAAAAAAAACATCTATTGTACCTAAATCATCAGGTCATGTCCTAACTTGTTGACAACTTCCTCTCTCTTTTTCAGGACACAACTTGGCAGATAAAGTGGTAGGAATCATAGGTCATGATATCACCATCCGCTTCTCATTTCAGAACACGTTCAAAGCATCTGGTAATCGGTCAATTAGTCTTTACAAAAATTCTGTAAAGATCGGTGAATGTAATCATGATGTGCACAGCTGTTGCTCACAAAGCCACCTCTGCATCTCTGAGAATAAAGAGTTCTTTTTCGTCATCCAAAATCTGACATCAGTTGACAACGGAACATATTGGATCACGTTGTTCCAAATCAATAGAGATCCTCCCATGCTAAAAAGCAATGAGGTGTCGCTTATCCTTCAATCGGATGGTAGCACCACAGGTAGGCTATAAGATCGTTCTCTTCACAATGTAATGTCTATAACTATTCTAAGTCAATGTCAAGCACAAGGGTTTTCATTATACGTCACATTACGTTTTTTATTTATATTAAAGCATTGTCCGTCCAGCCTGTATTGTACCCAGCTAAATGTACAACCTTTTTACAAGTACTATCTGTTAAAAATTCAAAACCAACCCAAGCATTAGGTTTTAAATGAGCTAACTATGGACCTTTAAAGCCTTTGGTCAACATTGTGGTCCTTGAAGATTGATGTTCTAGACAGCATGACCCTACTCTGCTTTACCTTCATTTACTGTCTCATCTAGTTTCACCTAAGGAGCCATTTTCTATTCCAGAATCCCCATCACGCACCTCTAACGATGATGATATCAGCGACAGTGGAAACGCCAACAATGTCTATGTCCTGATCATCTTTGCTGTTTTGGGGGTATCCATCATAGCTCTGTTAATCGGACTGCTTGGTTGGTTCTGCTGGACCTACAAAAGGAGCCCAGGTATTGAAGAGGCCTATCATTATCCCTAACCATACATATCATAAGCAGGAGGTTGGTGGCACCTTAATTAGGGAGGAAGGGCATGTGGTAATGCTGGAGCGGAATTTGTGGAAAGGTATCAACAACATCAAACGCATGGTTTCCATGTGTTTGACGCCATTCCATTTACTTATGTTCCAGACATTATTATGAGCCGTCCTCCCCTCAGCAGCCTCCATTGATACCATAGTATCTCTTGTAGTTGTAATTCTATGCAATCCAGTTAGATTAAGGCCTTGGTTCTTGTCCATCGACTTCTTTCTTTCTGCACTTAATGTCGACACCTGGACCAAAGATATGTGTTTATTATCTGAAACATAGCTTTACAGTCTGAAATCAGTCCAATCATTCTGCTTGATCAAACTGACAAATGGAGTAATTCTTAAGGGAGCTGAAATCAATAGCATCAGTAGTTCGGTTTCCATCCAATTGGTGATAGATTTGAAATGCAAATATATATATTATGCGCATTTTCTCATCAGAGATGTGTTTCCATCCAATTAATATTTTGCAGATAAAACTCTGTGCGTAATCAAATTAACCAAAAGTAAAATTATCTTGCGGAAGTTTGTCATTTCCTGTTTTACTTCTGGGAGAAATGCCGTTAACAATTCTGATTACCTTTGTGCAAAGGAAGAAAGTGAAGACTCCTCCCTCGCTAACGGAGGGAGCATCACAGAGCTAGAGGCGTCACTACAGACCCGGGTTCGATCCCGGCTGTGATCGGGAGTCCCATAGGGCAGCGCACAATTGGCCCAGCGTCATCCGGGTTAGGGGAGGGTTTTGCCGCGGGGGGGGGGGGGGGGGCTTTACTTGGCTCATCGCGCTCTAGTGACTCCTTGTGGCGGGCCGGGTACCTGCAGGCTGACCCCGGTCATCAGTTGAATAATGTTTCCTCCGACACGTTGGTGCGGCTGGCTTCCGGGTTAAGCAGGCGGGTGTTAAGGAGCGTGGTTTGGCGGATCATGTTTCGGAAGACTCGTGACTCCACCTTTGCCTCCCGAGCCCATTGCAGCGATGAGACAAGATCGAAATTGGGGAGATTATAATAATGAAATGAAATCCGGCAGTACTCTTCTCACAAAAACATCTGTAGCGTCTGAGCTACAAACTAATATGACCACACTGCGGAAAGGGGAGACTCTCACGAAAATGATGGTGTTCTTCATTTTGCTCTACGACCCCCACAAGTTTAATGGGAATCGTCTGAAGGTAACCAATCCAAATGAATGGAAGTAGTGTATGGAGATAGTTTTGTATAGTAGTAATGGCAAAGTTCCATAGATTTTGTTATACCTAATGGAGTACTACATTTCAAAATATAATAGCTAAATGAACCCACTGGTAGTGGGAGGACCACATACGTATCATTGTGTGACTCCAAGTTTACTTCACTATGATGGTTATTATATCAACATTTGTGCATAAAGGCATTTCCACTGCCATTTTTTGCATAATTAATTTTAAAGATCCCACTATACGTAGCGTATTTTGTATTGTCGACATTTGTAAAACTGACAAATTTGCTCTTTCCATCAGGCCTGTCGTGACATTTTTTATCAGACATGTACTTTACTTGCATGAAAATGCTGGATGGAAACCTTGTTAGTGAGATGAAATACAACCCTTCGAATGAGCCACTGTAGCAGTTTCACATGCATGACTCACGCACTTTGATATGAGCCTCCTTTAACCAGAGGAAATAACCACCTACACAGAGAATTCAAATTAGCACAGAGACAGGGAGAAAAATTGCACATTGTTTGTTTTCACAAATGCTGTCTCAAACTCTCGTTTGCTTTTCTCCTGACCCACTTAAAAACAGAGCATCATGTTTCTTTGATGTGTTTTTTGGTATCCCCCCCACATGTCATGTTTTGTACCTCCTTGAACAAATGCCTTCTCAAGCACTACTATGTACCAGCAGAAAAGGCTATCTTTCCACCCAGCGACTTCATCTGACTTTGAGGAAAAGTGTCACTGACTCAGATTGATTGCAGATACAAGCAGCACAACACTGCAAAGATGATCTGGACAACTAAAATCCTTGGATATGAATAGAATAACCCATCTTCAACCCATAATACTATAGGCCATGATCTTATATCATCTTGTGGTTGGTGCCGTTTAAGATGAGGGAGGATGTTTTTTTTGTTTTTTTCTTCTTGAACATTGGCCTTATTTCTATTTCAGCATATCAGATGACTCTCATTCAAATTCCATTCACCCAGTTCAATGTAACATTGATAGATTTAGGCTATACTCTAATTTTCCCTATGCCCCATCATGAGGTTGCTACAACCTAGGCTATAAACGAAAGTTTACAACGTAAGTGCACACAGGTCGAGAGACAAATTTGATGTGACAGACAGTGACAGACTTGCCTGCATGTAGCTGATGTAGGGTGTAATCATTAGTATAAACAGTTGCAAATAAGAGTTTCTATTGGATAAATTCAGGTATGTTTAGCCCCGTTTTGTTCCATTTGCTTCCGTTTAAAAAACGTTTTTCAACAGAATCTGATGAATGAATCACACGTAAACACAGTTCACTTTCATGGAAGCCACGTCCTATGCGCTCTCCTTCTCTCACCTCTTCCCTTCGCTTGTGGACATCAATGCACAACACATCAGCTGTATTTGATCCGGTGAAAAAACCTTTCCAAGTCAAACCGCTACACTACATTGTCACCATATTAGCTAAAGTAATGTCATAGTCAGCATAGCTAATAAAACTAACGTATTAGTAAACCCGCTACAATCATGCAGTAACATTAGTGTACAGTCAGTAAGCAGTTACACCAGCTGCAATAAATTAGTTATACCAAAAGCTTACCTTGACTTCTAGTGTTGTGCAGCCAGCTAGCTAACATAGCATACCTCTGTTTGTGCAGGGTGTTTTAGTAGGCTGAAGGTGAAAAAAAATGACACTCTCTCTCTCCATTTCCCTATTTCTTCTCCTTCATTTTGGAAATGTATTTGTTCAAAACTGTTAAACTATTGGCTTTCTTTATCTTTGAGTCAACTACTCACCACATTTTATACACTGCAGTGCTACCTAGCTGTAGCTTATGCTTTCAGTACTAGATTCATTATCTGATCCTTTGATTGGGTGGACAACACTTCAGTTCATGCTGCAAGAGCTCTTATAGGCTGGAGGACGTCCTCCGGAAGTTGTCATAATTACTTTGTAAGTCTATGGAAGGGGCTGAGAACCACGAGCCTCCTAGGTTTTGTATTGAAGTCAATGTACCCAGAGGAGTTTAAGATAAGTGACAAAATGCAGGATCATTTGTCTATGATTAACACATAGTAAAATATTTATCTTGTGTCCAGAAGGGGAAAAGCAAGAGAACCTGAAGGCCAAGCAACAGGTAAGATCACACTCTATAAGTGTCTCTCAGAGTCCTGGCCATTCTTTGGTTTGTTAGAATTTTGACAAATTTGCTTAGCAACAACCATAAGACAAATTCCTAATACAAAGTTTAAAAAAAATTATGCTTCAATGTTTGTATTTTGACAGATTTATTAGATCAAATCCAATAAATTGCAAAGGTTCTGTTTTATAAAATGCATACTGTATACATTTTCAGGGGTCAGGAGAGGCATCCACCTCCATGTCTGTGTATTCTGTAGAATACGGTGTGCTGGACTTCAACAGTAGACCCAATGGAGAAGAGGGGAACACGCATGGGAGGGAGAGGGAGGGAGGAGTGGTAAGGTCTGCAGAGACAGTGGAATATGCTGCAATCACCTTTCCCCCACAACAAAGGGTGTCATATGGGAGATAGTGAGTCAACTCAAACTCTATTAAATACAAACAGCGTTGCTTGATTTGAACTGGATGCCATCAACATATGGAACAGGTGCTAAGAGAATGATGCTGCGGTTGATGTGTCACTCTGAGGTGATAGATACCGTAAGAATGGAAATACTTAGTCCTATATTAATAAAAACACCCTCCCTGTGCGGCTATGCGTGACTGTACCCTACTGGAAATACAACAAAAAAAACGTTGTAGATACAATAACCCATTTGATTGTAACACAAATTGAATTTTAACATGTTTTTAAAAAAACGTTTTTTTTTATAAAGTCATGGAACATTAATTGCGTGTAAAATTTCCGGTGGGGTTTTGCACAGATAAACACACTTGTAATAGGTTATTGTTTTCTCACAGAGTGTCATGTTGTTTGTTTACTCTGACACTATTTGGATTACCAGAAGTATCTGGGGGGGATTTTACAAAAGAATTAGCATGGTCCTCTGCAATCCAACTAAGTTCTCATTAAACGGAGTTTACTTGACAGATGTTTTTTTTTTTTTTGCATCCCTCAATGGTTTGAAATTCACAATGATTGACATACATGTATACTGGGAAAATCAAGTTTCAAAGAAATGATTTTGTATAATAGGTGATCATATCGCACGGATTACATTCTGATCTAATTGAGCTCTTTCACGGATGTTGTTTTTAGATTTTCAATGGCTCTAATGTAACAGCTTTCCAGACAAATGCAGTGTATCAAGTGCTGTAATCTTGACACGATCGGTCTAGCTGACGCCTCGAAGCATGGAGGATTTTAATTTGAATGTATCACTGGCAATTGCTATTAGGCAATGTTTGTGCAGAGTTACTCTGTCCAGTGTCTGTGTTCTTTTGCCCATCTTAATCTTAAATTTTTATTGGCCAGTCTGAGATATGGCTTTTTCTTTGCAACTCTGCCTAGAAGGCCAGCATTCCGGAGTTGCCTCTTCACTGTTGATGTTGAGACTGGTGTTTTGCGGGTACTATTTAATGAAGCTGCCAGTTGAGGACTTGTGAGGTGTCTGTTTCTCAACCTAGACACTGTAATGTACTTGTCCTCTTGCTCAGTTGTGCACCGGGGCCTCCCACTCCTCTTTCTATTCTGGTTAGAGACAGTTTGCGCTGTTCTGTGAAGGGAGTAGTACACAGCGTTGTACGAGATCTTCAGTTTCTTGGCAATTTCTCGCATGGCATAGCCTTTTTTTCTCAGAACAAGAATAGACTGACGAGTTTCAGAAGAAAGTTCTTTGTTTCTGACCATTTTGAGCCTGTAATCAGACCCACAAATGCTGATGCTCTAGATACTCAACTAGTCTAAAGAAGGCCAGTTTTATAGCTTCTTTAATCAGTACAACATTTTTCAGCTGTGCTAACATCATTTCAAAAGGGTTTTCTAATGATCAATTAGCCTTTTAAAATTATAAACTTGGATTAGCTAACACAACTTGCCATTGGAACACAGGAGTGATGGTTGGTGATAATTGGCCTTTGTACGCCTATGTAGATATTCCATAAAAAAATCTGTAGTTTCCAGCTACAATAGTCATTTACAACATTAACAATGTCTACACTGTATTTCGGATCAATTTGATGTTATTTTAATGGACAAAAAAATGTGATTTTCTTTCAAAAACAAGGACATTTCTAAGTGACCCCAAACTTTTGAACGGTAGTGTAATAGCACCAAACACAAATCGCATTTCATAAATCTTTGTTAATCTCATAATTTTAACCCACTTAACTCCAAAATGTCTCCAAGATTTCACCATCATTGTGAAGCACTAGTTATTTTGTTGCTTTGACAAAGTCATTTCTGAAGATTTTATTTATTTAATGTGATTAGTGATTAATTTACGTCTGTTCCTCATTTTAATGTCAACCCTGTTGAACTGAACTCTCATTTTATTATGGTGAAACTATTCCCTTTTTCTTTTAAAATCTAAACAAACAAACATAGTCATAGTGTAAAAGCAGGTGAGCTTGTTCTTCTCTTTGTGTCCATTTTCTGGTGTTTTGTGGTGGAAAACTAAGCATGTCTACCCATAGATAGACAGGCTAGAATTTTTTGGGGAAGCTTGCATTAAATTGCCACTTCCTCATAGCAAATGCTCCAGTGTTAAATCAACACTGAGAGTGTTAAATTTAACACTGTTCCAGTGTCTATACGAGTACACAATTTCAGTGTTAAATTAACACACTCCTTATTGTAAAGCCTTATTTGCATATTTCCCAGAGTGCATTTTAAAGAATTGTAGTTACCACCCATAACTGTAGTTGCTAGTGACAACAACTTAGTTCTTACATTCATTAAATTTCAGGGTGTGTGGCCTTCACCAAGTGAGTTTCTCTTATCTCAGGACTAGCAGCCTGTCCATGAGGTGTACTCGTACATCAAGCTACCTTGCGCTACAGAAACAGGAAATAAGATTTTGTCCCAACCATTCTGGCTCAGACACGGCTTAGGATAGGTTTACTGTATCTCAGTATTTAATTTATACAGTATGGGGGTTATTTAAACCGGTGGGCATTAACATAACATCATGTCAGCATATTACCAGTCAGATAGAAGGGCAATAAGGACAATAGCAGGCACAAAGATAATAGGAGAGAGTGAAAGGGGGTTTCTTGCTTTCATATACAATGTGTGTGGTCTATGTCATTGTGTAAAATTACCACTGGAGACTAGCAGTAGATTACAGTATGGCTCTAGCTACGGTGCCTTTGGAAAGTATTCAGACCCTTTTTACTCAGTACTTTGTTGAAGTGTATTTGGCAGCTATTACATCCTCAATTCTTCTTGGGTATGACGCTGCAAGCTTGGCACACCTGTATTTGGGGAGTTTCTCCCATTCTTTTCTGCAGATCCTGTCAAGCTCTGTCAGGTTGGATTTGGAGCGTAGCTGCACAGCTATTTCAGGTCTCTCCAGAGATGTTTGATCTGGTTCAAGTCCGCGCTCTGGCTGGATCACTCAAGGGCATTCAGAGACTTGTCCCAAAGCAACTCCTGCGCTCTGGAGCAGATTTTCATCAAGGATCTCTCTGTACTTTGCGCCGTTCATCTTTCCCTCGATCCTGACTAGTCTCCCAGTCCCTGCCGCTGAAAAAACATCCCCACAGCAAGATGCTTCCACCACCATGCTTCACCGTAGGGATGGTGCCCGGTTTCCTCCAGACATGAAGCTTGGCATTCAGGACAAATAGTTCAATCTTGGTTTCATCAGACCAGAGAATCATGTTTCTCATGGTGTGAGAGTCTTTAGGTGCCTTTTGGCAAACTCCAAGCCGGCTGTCATGTGCCTTTTACTGAGTGGCATCCGTCTGGCCACTCTACCATAAAGGCCTAATTGGTGGAGTGCTGCAGCGATGGTTGGCCTTCTGGAAGGTTCTCCCATCCCCACAGAAGAACTCTAGAGCTCTGTCAGAGTGACCATCAGGTTCTTGCTCACCTCCCTGACCAAGGCCCTTCTTCCCCGATTGCTCAGTTTGGCCGGGCGGCCAGCTCTAAGAAGAGTCTTGGTGGTTCCAAACTTCTTCCATTTAAGAATGATGGAGATCACTGTGTTCTTGGGGACCTTCAATGCTGCAGAAATGTTTTGGTACCCTTCCCCAGATATGTGCCTCAACACAATCCTGTCTTGGAGCTCTACGGACAATTACTTCGACTTCATGGCTTGGTTTTTGCTCTGACATGCACTGTCAACTGTGGGACCTTATATAGACTGGCGTGTGCCTTTCCAAATCATGTCCAATCAATTGAATTTACCACAGGTGGACTCCAATCAAGTTCTAGAAATCTCAAGGATGATCAATGGAAACAGGATGCACCTGAGCTCAATTTCGAGTCTCATAGCAAAGGGTCTGAATACTTATGTAAATAAGGTATTTCTGTATTTTGTTTTTAATACATTTGCAAAAATTCTACAAACCTGTTTACGCTTTGTCATTCATGGGGTGTAGATTGCTGAGGATTTTTATTTATTGAATACATTTTAGAATAAGGCTGTAACGTAACATAATGTGGAAAAAGTAAAGGGTTGTGAATGCTTTCCGAAGGCACTGTAAGCAGCACCCATCCTTTTGTTTCTATATTTCCATCACCTTCATGAGGGCTTTTACCAAGTGTTTGTCGCTCGCAGCTTGTGGTGTGTGATGCTTACTGAAGCGTTAATAACCACCACCTCTGGCTCTGCACAAGATCTCAGGCATGCAGGTCACATGTCTCTTTGAAAAACTGTTGCCCCATCAGCCCACAATCTAACCACACCACACTCCATAGCTGTGTTGTCAGCATGTTTACCACAAGATTTTTCTCTCTTACTGTTAGCATTAGCAAACAGGTCTAATTTTCCTAATACAAACTTGACCTTATTAACTACAGAGTATGCTGAGATGGCATGGCACCGAACTAGTTGAGGTCAACATAAAGCATCTGAATTTCCAATTGGCGTCACCAGAAAATGCAGAGCAACACAACACAGAGCAATATAGTACAAGTTGGAAACTTTTCATTAGTCATTTCAGTATGGTCTGATCATGTGTTGATCAGAGTGTTGTACACCACAGAGTACATGTAATATCAGATGACAAGATGGCGCCGACAGAGATGGTCGCCTCACTTCAGGTCCTTACGAAACTATGCAGTAATTTGTTTTTTATGTATTATTTCTGACATTGTTAGCCCAGAAAAGCTCAAGTGTTATTACATACAGCCGGGAAGAACTATTGGATATAAAAGCGACGTCAATTTACCAACATCACGACCAGGAACACGACTTTCCCAAAGTGGATCCTTTGTTCGGACCTCCACCCTGGACATGGGATCTAATCCCAGAGGCCGACCCAAAACAACGCCGTCGCCGCAGGAGAGGCAGACGGAGCGGCCTACTGGTCAGACTTAGAAGAAGAGCACACCATCCACCACTTCCGAGCATATTACTTGCAAATGTTCAATCTCTAGACAACAAGGTGGACGAAATTAGCGCACGAGTTGCCTTCCAGAGAGACATCAGAAATTGTAACATTCTCTGTTTCACGGAAACATGGCTCACTCGGGATATGTTGTCAGAGTCGATACAGCCACCTGGTTTCATCATGCATTGCACCGACAGAAACATACATCTCTCTGATAAGAAGAAGGGCGGGGGTGTATGCCTTATGATTAACGACTCATGGTGTAATCATAACAACATAAAGGAACTCATGTCCTTTTTTTCACCTGACCTAGAGTTCCTTACAATCAAATGCTGACCGCATTATCTCACAAGAGAATTCTCTTCGATTATAGTCACAGCCGTGTATATCCCCCCAAGCAGATACCTCAACGGTCATGAAAGAACTTCACTGGACTCTATGTAAACTGGAAACCATATATCCTGAGGCTGCATTTATTGTAGCTGGGGATTTTAACAAAGCTAATCTGAGAACAAGGCTTCCTAAATTCTATCAGCATATCGAATGCGCGACACGAGCTGGTAGCATTCTGGACCATTGCTACTCTAACATCCGTGATGCATACAAAGTCCTCCCCCGCCATCCCTTCGGCAAATCTGACCATGACTCCATTTTGTTGCATCCATCCTATAGGCAGAAACTGAAACAGGAAATGCCCATGCTCAGGTCTATCCAATGCTGGTCTGACCAATCGGATTCCACGCTTCAAGATTGGGACTGGGATATGTTCCGGGTAGCCTCAGACAATAACATTGACGTATACGCTGACTCGGTGAGCGAGTTTATTAGCAAGTGCATCAGTGATGTTGTACCTACTGTGACTATTAAAACCTTCCCTAACCAGAAACCATGGATTGATGGCAGCATTCGCACAAAACTGAAAGCATGAACCACTGCTTTTAATCATGGCAAGGCGACTGGAAACATGACTGAATACAAACAGTGTAGTTATTCCCTCTGCAAGGCAATCAAACAAGCAAAGCGTCAATATAGAGACAAAATAGAGTCGCAATTCAATGGCTCAAACGCGAGACATATGTGGCAGAGTCTACAGACAATCACGGATTACAAAAAGAAAACCAGGCCCATCGCGGACATCGACGTCTTGCTCCCAGACAAATTAAACAACTTCTCTGCTCGCTTTGAGGACAATACAGTGCCACCAACACGGCCCGCTACCAAAGACTGTGGGCTGTCCTTCTCCGTGGCCGACGTGAGTAAAACATTTAAACACGTTAACCCTCGCAAGGCTGCCGGCCCAGACGGCCACGTCCTCAGAGCATGCGCAGACCAGCTGGCTGGTGTGTTTACGGACATATTCTATCAATCCCTATCCCAGTCTGCTGTCCCCACATGCTTCAAGATTGCCACCATTGTTCCTGTTCCCAGGAAAGCTAAAGTAACTGAACTGAATTACTATCACCCATAGCACTCACTTCTGTCATCATGAAGTGCTTTGAGAGACTAGTCAAGGATCATATCACCTTCACCCTACCTGATACCCTAGACCCACTCCAATTCATTTACCGTCCCAATAGGTCCAGAGACGATGCAATCACCATCACACTGCACATTGCCCTATCCCATCTGGACAAGAGGAATACCTATGTAAGAATGCTGTTCATTGACTACAGCTCAGCATAGTACCCTTCAAACTCGTCATTAAGCTTGAGACCCTGGGTCTCAACCCCGCCCTGTGCAACTGGGTCCTGGACTTTCTGACGGGCCGCCCCCAGGTGGTGAAGATAGGAAACAACATCTCTACCCCGCTGATCCTCAACACTGAGGCCCCACAAGGGTGCGTTCTCAGCCCTCTCCTATACTCCCTGTTCACCCATGACTGCGTGGCCATGCACGCCTCCAACTCAATCATCAAGTTTGCAGACGACACTACAGTGGTAGGCTTGATTACCAACAACAACGAGACGGCCTACAGGGAGGAGGTGAGGGCCCTCGGAGTGTGGTGTCAGGAAAATAACCTTTCACTCAACATCAACAAAACAAAGGAGATGATTGTGGACTTCAGGAAACAGCAGACAGAGCATCTCCCACCCCCCTATCCACATCGACGGTACAGTAGTGAAGAAGGTGGAAAGTTTTAAGTTCCTTGGCGTACACACCACGGACAAACTAAAATGGTCCACCCACACAGACAGCGCCTCAGGAGGCTGAAGATATTCGGCTTGTCACCTAAAACACTCACAAACTTTTACAGATGCACAATCGAGAGCATCCTGTCGGGCTGTATCACCGTCTTGTACGGCAACTGCACCGGCCTCAACCGTAAGGCTCTCCAGAGGGTAGTGCGGTCTGCACAACGCATCACCGAGGGCAAACTACCTGACCTCTAGGACACCTATAGCACCAGATGTCACAGGAAGGCCAAAAATATAATCAAGGACAACAACCACCTGAGCCACTGCCTGTTCACCCCGCTATCATCCAGAAGGCGAGGTCAGTACAGGTGCATCAAAGCTGGGGCCGAGAGACTGAAAAACATCTTCTATCTCAAGGCCATCAGACTGTTAAACAGCCATCACTAACATTGAGTGGCTGTTGCCAACATACTGACTCAAATCTCTAGACACTTTAATAAATGGATTTAATAAAGATATCACTAGTCACTTTGAATAACGCCACTTTAATAATGTTTACATATCCTACATTACTCATCTTATATGTTTATTTTATTATAAAAATAAATAAAAAATTACCCCCTTTTTTCTCCCCAATTGGTAGTTAGTCTTGTCTCATCGTTGAAAGAGGGAGAGATGAAGGTCAAGAGCCGTGCATCCTCCGAAACACAACCCAACCAAGCCACACTGCTTCTTGACACAATGCCCACTTAACCCAGAAGCCAGCCACACTAACGTGTCGGAGGAAACACCGTACACCTGGCGACCGTGCACTGCGCCCAGCCCACCACAGGAGTCGCTAGTGCACAATGGGACAATGATATCCCTGCCTGCCAAACTCTCCCCTAACCCGGACGACGCTGGGCCAATTGTGCGCCGCCCCATGGGTCTCCCGGTCACGACAGAGGCTGGACTCGAACCCAGAATCTCTAGTGGCACAGCAGTGCCTTAGACCACTGCGTCACTTGGGAGAACCCACTCATCTCATATGTATATACTGTATTCTGTACCATCTACTGCATCTTGCCTATTCCGCACGGCCAATGCTCATCCATATATTTATATGTACATATTCTTATTCATCCCTTTACATTTGTGTGTATAAGGTAGTCGTTGTGAATTTGTGAGATTTCTTGTTAGATATTACTGCACTGTCGGAACTAGAAGCACAAGCATTGACATCTGCTAACCATATGTATGTGACCAATACAATTTGATTTGATATCTGCATAAGTACAATGTAATTACTAGGTGTTACACGGGATTTATCTACTTGAAATTAAGTGTATCTTGAGGGGTACTTCATCATAATGATTGTGTACCTACAAAATACATGATCCATTCTGACAATCTAAATCGTCAGCTTCTGAAAAGCGACATCCAAGTGAGAAAATACACTCACCAATATACCACAGATTACATATGTACAGTTAAAGTCAGAAGTTTACATACACCTAGGTTGGAGTCATTAAAACTCGTTTTTCAAACTCTCCACAAATTCCTTGTTAATCAAACTATAGTATTTGGCAAGTCGGTTAGGACATCTACTTTGTGCATGACACAAGTAATTTTTCCAACAATTGTTGACAGACAGATTATTTCACTTATTCACTGTATCACAATTCCAGTGGGTCAGAAGTTTACATACACTAAGTTGACTGTGCCTTTAAACAGCTTGGAAAATTCCTGAAAATTATGTCATGGCTTTATAAGCTTCTGATAGGCTAATTGACATCATTTGAGTCAATTGAAGGTGTACCTGTGGATGTATTTCAAGGCCTACCTTCAAACTCAGTGCCTCTTTGCTTGACATCATGTGGAAATCAAAAGAAATCAACTAAGACCTCAGAAAAAAATTGTAGACCTCCATTGCTCCATAATCCTTGGGAGCAATTTCCAAACGCCTGAAGGTACCACGTTCATCTGTACAAACAATAGTACGCAAGTATAAACACCATGGGACCACGCAGCCATCATACTGCTCAGGAAGGAGACGCGTTCTGTCTCCTAGAGAGGAACTTACTTTGGTGCGAAAAGTGCAAATCAATCCCAGAACAACAACAAAGGACCTTGTGAAGATGCTGGAGGAAACAGGTACAAAAGTATCTATATCCACAGTAAAATGAGAACTATATTGACATAACCTCAAAGGCTGCTCAGAAAGGAAGAAGCCACTGCTCCAAAACAGCAATAAATAGCCAGACTATGGTTTGCAATTGCACATGGGGACAAAGATCGTACTTTTTGGAGAAATGTCCTCATTTCTGACTAAACAAAAATAGAACTGTTTGGCCATAATGACCATTGTTATGTTTGGAGGAAAAAGGGGGAGGCTTGCAAGCCGGAGAACACCATCCCAACCGTGAAGCATGGGGTGGCAGCATCATGATGCGGGGGTGCTTTGCTCCAGGAGGGACTGGTGCACTTCACAAAATAGATGGCATCATGAGAGGGAAAAGTATGTGGATATATTGAAGCAACAACTGAAGGCATCAGTCAGGAAGTTAAAGCTTGGTCGCAAATGGGTCTTCCAAATGGACAATGACCCCAAGCATACCTCCAAAGTTGTGGCGAAATGGCTTAAGGACAACAAAGTCAAGGTATTGGAGTGGCCATCACAAAGCCCTGACATCAATCCCATTGAAAATTTGTGGGCAGAACTGAAAAAGCCTGTGGGAGCAAGGAGGCCTTACAAACCTGACTCAGTTACACCAGCTCTGTCAGGAGGAATGGGCCAAAATTCACCCAACTTATTGTGGGAAGCTTGTGGAAGGCTACCCGTAACGTTTGACCCAAGTTAAACAATTTAAAGGCAATGCTACCAAATACTAATTGAGTGTATGTACACTTCTGACCCACTGGGAATGTGATGAAAGAAATAAAAGCTGAAATAAATCCTCTCTATTGTTTTTCTGACATGTCACATTTTTAAAATAAAGTGGTGATCCAGCTGACCTAAGACTTTGAATTTTTACTAGGATTAAATGTCAAGAAATGTGAAAAACTGAGTAGGCCTATATATATCTTTGTTTAATCTAATTAATCTAATTATTAATCTAAAAATAAAATCCTTATTATTTTGTCAGAAATGTAAGGTCTTTTTACATGTTGAAATAAAACTGACTAAAGTAGAAGCTCTTCTTTTGTTTGTAGGCATTTTCACTTGGTAATAACTAATTATATAGAAATTGCTTATAGGTAACTATAATTACACTTCACTTTAAATAGGTAAATCCTGCGACAATCTTTTCAGAAGCTGACGATTTATACGTTGTACTTATGCAGGTATTATACAGTTGAAGTCGAAAGTTTACAATACACCTTAGCCAAATACATTTAAACTCAAAAACATAAAATTAACTATTCTAGTGGTGACTCAAATAGTATGGTGAGTAGCTTAGATAGCTAGCTAATTTAGAAAAATTGGATTGTCTTTTTACTCCATTTTTAATATTACAAGTAACAATGGAAATCGACAACTCTGTCTCTGACTGTCTTCATCCGTTTCGTTCTTGTTTTATATTATTTTATTTTGTACCTTTATTTAACTAGACAAGTCAGTTAAGAACACATTCTTATTTGCAATGACGGCCTACCAAAAGGCAAAATGCTTCCTGCGGTGATGTGGGCTGGGATAATAAAATAAAAAATATATATAAATATATACAGTAAATACTGTATAGGACAAAACACACATCACGACAAGAGAGACAACACTACATAAAGAGAGACCTAAGACGACAATATAGCAAGGCAGCAACACATGACAACACAGCATAAAACTGTCCAGTTTGAGTGTTTGTTGCAGCTTGTTCCAGTCGCTAGCTGCAGCGAACTGGAAAGACAAGCGACCCAGGGATGTGTGTGCTTTGGGGACCCTTAACAGAATGTGACTGGCAGAACGGGTGTTGTATGTGGAGGATAAGGGCTGCAGTAGATATCTCAGATAGGGGGGAGTGAGACCTAAGAGGGTTTTACAAATAAGCATCAACCAGTGAGTCTTGAGACGGCTATACAGAGATGACCAGTTTACAGAGTAGCATAGAGTGTAGTGATGTGTCCTATAAGGAGCATTGGTAGCAGATCTGATGGCCGAATGGTAAAGAACATCTAGCCGTTCGAGAGCACCCTTACCTGCCGGTCTATAAATTACATCTCCCTAATCTAGCATGGGTAGGATGGTCATCTGAATCAGTGTTAGTTTGGCAGCTGGGGTGAAAGAGGAGCGATTACGATAGAGGAAATCAAGTCTAAATTTAACCTTAGCCTACAGCTTGGATATGTGCTGAGAAAAAGACAGTGTACCGTCTAGCCATACTCCCAAGTGCTTGTATGAGGTGACTACCTCAAGCTCTAAACCCTCAGAGGTAGTAATCACACCTGTGGGGAGAGTGGCATTCTTCTTACCAAACCACATGCCCTTTGTTTTGGGAGGTGTTCAAAACAAGGTTAAGGGTAAATAAAGCTTGTTGGACACTAAGAAAGCTTTGTAGTAGAGCATTTAACACACAATCCGGGGAGGGGCCAGCTGAGTATAAGACTGTAACATCTGCATATAAATGGATGAGAGAGCTTCCTACTGACTGAGCTATGTTGTTGATGTAAATTGAGAAGAGTGTGGGGCCTAGGATCGAGCCTTGGGGTACTCCCTTGGTGACAGGCAGTGGCTGAGACAACAGATGTTCTGACTTTAGACACTGCACTCTTTGAGAGAGGTAGTTAGTACACCAGGCCAAAGACCCCTGTCATGACGCTGGCCTGGGGGTAGGTTTATGACAGTCATAAATACCTCTCTCCCCCTTTTTTCCTCTCTCTACCCTACTGATGTGACTATTGAAAATCCCTTGGTTAACATAGAGATTCTGGGAACATCAGAAGGTGGGGGGAAATGAACCATATTTTGGTAATCCGACCAGTTGAACAGATGCGTTGGTACTTAATGTCAGTTCGGTTGTCATCTGAGACATTCTCATCAATGATAGGATGACATAAACGGTACAGTGGAAAGTCTACACATTATAGTTATCAGATTCACATGGAATTGCTGTGCAATTTAAATGTTTGAATATAAAATTATTGGTGAAAAGATTAAATGTAATTTTAGCTTCCAAATGATAGATTTGGGTTTTCATAAGGTTAGGGCTCTGCTCAACCAGTGGCCCGCCCCTGTGAAGAGACATGGGTTATAAAACTATGAAAACACACCCTTCTCCCTCCACTATATAAGCCCTTGACAAAAATGTAACCTCCTGTTCCGAGGACGTGAGGACAACGGTCCATAAGTTAAAAAGGACTAACATGTCAACTACAGAACTAAGCCAACCTCAGCGTGAGCTTTGGTTGTGAATGGTATGAACTTTGAACTCTTATTCACTAAAGAGGTGAGACATCCTAGCCGTTGAGTTAGCAACAGCAGCTGTAAACGTGGGCTAGGAAAGGACAGACAGAGTATCCCGTCTACCACACAACGACGACACTACAATGTATCCCGTTCACCACCAGAGACACTCTTCAAAGGACTCTGTTGGGCAGCACGGCCTTCCATCTACCACCAACCTATTGAAGCGCAGCTCAGAGTAAATATTTCTTGCATTTTCCTTTTCCAAATGGGCGGTAATTTAGAATGCATAAGATTCTGTATTTACGATAGAGTAGCTGCCTACGGCCCGATAGAGACATCGCTTCTCCCTTTGTTCTTCAGTCTTCCCGCTCTTTCACTCAAACCCAGCCCCCTTTTCTTTGTGTAACCAGCTGTCATATCTGTTCCGTCCGCTAGGGACGTTTTCCTTTATGACATAATTTGTAATCAAGGTATGATTCATTCTGTGTATATGTAATTCTGTGTGCTTAGTTAGGTATTTAGTAAATAAATAATTAAACCCAATTTTGTATTGCTGATTCAACTTGTTAGCCAGGGTTCGTGAAGATAACCAAGAATTTACAACTTTCAGATGAGACTGAAATAAGGTGACGATTAATATTGACTGCTATTGATGTAAAATATTACTAGGTCTTTAAGAGTTTATTCGGAAGATAACAGCTCTATAAATATTATTTCGTGGTGCCCCGACTTTCTAGTTAGTTACATTTACATGATTAGCTCAATCAGGTAATATTAATTACGGAGAAAGGATTTCATAGAATAGCATGTCATATCACTTAATCCGGCATAGCCAAAGACACGACACCCCTCAGAGACACCAATACTCATTAGCCGGCCCACAAGAATGGAAAGGTCTACCGTATCAAAAGCTTTGGCCAAGTCAATAAAAATAGCAGCACAACTTTGCTTAGAAAAATGGGAAATGGTGACATCATGGAGGACCTTTAAGGTTGCAGTGACAGAAACGAGATTGCATACCAGAGAGAATACTATAGACATCAAGAAAGCCAGTCAGTTGATTATTTACAAGTTTATCCACCACTTTTGATAAACAGGGTAAAATAGAAATAAGTCTATAACAGTTAGGATCAGCTTGATCTCCCCCTTTAAATAAAATACCAACTGTGGCTGGCTCCAAAGCAATGGGAACCTCCCCAGAAAGGAGAGACAAGTTAAAAAGGTTGGAGATAGGCTTGGCGATGATAGGGGCAGCAACCTTAAAGAAGAAAGGGTCTAAACCAGGGATGGGCAATTCTAGTCCTCGAGGGCCTGATTGGTGTTACAGTTTTGCCCCAGCCCCAGCTAACACACCTGACTCCAATAATCACCTAATCATGATCTTCAGTTTAGAATGCAATTTGATTAATCAGCTGTGTTTGCTAGGGAAGGAGAAAAAGTGTGACACCAATCAGGCCGTCGAGGACTGGAGTTGCCCACCCCTGTTCTAAACCATCTGACCCAGATGTTTTTTTGTGGTCAAGTTTCAGGAGCTCCTTTAGCACCTTGGACTCAGTGACTGCCTACAGGGAGAAACTTTGTAGCGGGGCAGGGGAAAAAGAAGGAGCAGCATCGGGGCTAGTCGCTTTAGAAGGGGTGGAAGATTAGGAAATGTTGGACGGGCATAGCTGAGTCAAATAGGAATCCTGACTTATTGAAGTGGTGATTAAAGAGGTCAGCCATGTGCTTCTTGTCAGTAACAACCACATCATCAACATTAAGGGACATGGGCAGCTGTGAGGAGGAGGGTTTATTCTCCAGGTCTTTAACCGTTTTCCAGAACGTCTTGGGGTTAGACCCACAGAGAGCGAACTGCTCCTTAAAGTAACTAACTTTGGCCTTCCGGATAGCCTGAGTGAGCTTATTTCTCATTTTCCTGAACGAGAAAAAGTCAGCCTGAGTATACGTGTGCCGAGCCTATCGCCAAATGAAATTCTTGGGGTGGAGTAACTCTGCAAGATCACGGTCGAACCAGGGGCTGAACCTGTTTTTAATTCAAATTTTCTTTATGGGGGTGTGTTTGTTAACAATACCACTGAAAATATCAAAACAGAAGGTCTAAGCGTCTTCGACAGAGGGAATCAAGCTGATTCTATACCTGTAACGGCTGTTGGAAGGAGAGGACCAAGGTGCAGCGTTTTACGTGTCCATATTTATTTAATGAACACAGAAATAACAAAAATAACAGAAATAACGACCGAAACAGTTCTGGCTGGTGCAGACACACAACAGAAAACAACTCCCCACAAACACCAGGTGGGAAAAGGCTACCTAAGTATGGTTCTCAATCAGAGACAACGATAGACATCTGCCTCTGATTGGGATCCATACCAGGCCAAACACATAGAAATAGAAAACATAGAAAAAACACATAGAATGCCCACCCCAACTCACGCCCTGACCAAACCAAAATAGAGGCATAAAAATGGAACTAAGGTCAGGGCGTGACAGTACCCCCCCCCCCAAAGGTGCGGACTCCGGCCGCAAAACCTGAACCTATAGGGGAGGGTCTGGGTGGGCATTTCACAGCGGTGGCGGCTCTGGTGCGGGACGTAGACCCCGCTCCACCTCTGGCTTGGCCCACTTAGGTGGCAGCTCCGGACAGGAGGGCGACTCTGGCAGCTCCGGACAGGAGGGCGACTCTGGCAGCTCCGGACAGGAGGGAGACTCTGGCTGCTCCGGACAGGAGGGAGACTCTGGCTGCTCCGGACAGGAGGGAGACTCTGGCTGCTCCGGACAGGAGGGAGACTCTGGCTGCTCCGGACTGGAGGGAGACTCTGGCTGCTCCGGACTGGAGGGAGACTCTGGCTGCTCCGGACAGGAGGGAGACTCTGGCTGCTCCGGACTGGAGCCCGTCGCTGGAGGCCCCGGACTAGAGGGCGACGCTGGAGGCTCCGGACTAGAGGGCGTCGCTGGAGGCCTCGTGCCATACCTCCTAGCTAGAGGCTTCGTGCCATACCTCCTCCTTGGAGGCTTCGTGCCATGGATCACCACTGGAGGCTTTGTGCCATGGATCATCACTGGAGGCTTCTTGCCATGGATCATCACTGGAGTCTTCGTGCCATGGATCATCACCGGAGTGGAGAGACACACAGAAGGCCTGGCTCTGGGAGAAGGCACAGGACTCACCAGGCTGGGGAGACATGCAGGAGGCCTTGTCCTTGGCCGAGGCACCGGATACACTGGGCCGTGGAGGCGCACTGGAGGTCTCGAGCAAAGAGCCTGCACAACCCGTCCTGGCTGGATGGTGACTTTGGCCCTGCACGTGCGGGGCGCAGGCATAGGACGCACTGGGCTGTGCAGACGCACTGGGGACACAGTGCGCAGAGCCGGCGCAGGATTTCCTGGACCGTAGAGATGTACTGGAGGTCTGGAGAGCAAGGCTGGCACAATCCGTCCTGGCTCGATGCCCACTCTAGCCCGGCCGATGCGAGGCGCTGGGATATAGCGCACCGGGCTAAGAACACGTACTGGAGACACCGTGCGCTCCACCGCATAACACGGTGCCTGACCAGTACGACGCTCGCCACGGTAAGCTCAGGTCTCCTACCTGACTCCACCAATCTCCCCGTGTGCCCCCCCAAAAATAATTCTTGGGCTGCCTCTCGGGCTTCCTTGCCAGCCGTGTTCGTGTCGCCAACTCCATTCTCCGGTATCCCTCCCCACACTGTTCTAGAGAATCCCAGGCGGGCTCCGGCACTCTCCCTGGGTCGACCGACCACCTTTCTACCTCCTCCCAGATTGTCTCATAGTCCAAATAGTGCTGTTCACCTGTCCAGGAGTCCCTTTCACCACGCTGCTTGGTCCTTTGGTGGTGGGTAGTTCTGTAACGGCTGTTGGAAGGAGAGGACCAAGGTGCAGCGTGGTACGTGTCCATATTTATTTAATGAACACAGAAATAACAAAAATAACAAAAATAACGACCGAAACAGTTCTGGCTGGTGCAGACACACAACAGAAAACAACTACCCACAAACACCCGGTGGGAAAAGGCTACCTAAGTATGGTTCTCAATCAGTGACAACGATAGACATCTGCCTCTGATTGGGAACCATACCAGGCCAAACACATGGAAATAGAAAACGTAGAAAAAAACACATAGAATGCCCACCCCAACTAACGCCCTGACCAAACCAAAATAGAGACATAAAGTAGCCTTTTCTGGGCTAATTGAAGTTGTATCTGGTCTGTCCTAGCAAGCCTGGCAGCCTTAACTCAGCATTCAGTCCCCATAAAGTAAAATACATCATTGTAATGTACTTTATTTGTCTTTATGTTTTTAAATGTTTTTTTCTTCTTGGCTTTCAAAATAGCATCAGACTAAACACTACTCACTCAGTGCCAGGTTGGATGGTGTCCTCAGATCTCTTCTGTTTGTTTGGTAGAGCACCCTCCGTATAGCTTGGAAAAAGGAATTCTTGGTAGCAGTAATCCCTCCTGGTAATTTTGGCCAAAATTAGGTTATAGGTTTGGAGTTTTGATCTGGAGCGAAGGCCATGTTGTAGCGGGTAGCATCCTGCATATGTCCCTGCCGAAGAATCCAAGTTTATCTAACTCCAAATCTATCCTTTTGTACAAAACATGTTGAAAAATGTGAGCGCTCACGTGCAGCATACCGGAGTCGCCTCCTCACTGTTGACGTTGAGACTGGTGTTTTGCGGGTACAATTTAATGAAGCTGCCAGTTGAGGACTTGTGAGGCGTCGGTTTCTCAAACTAGACACTCTAATGTACTTGTCCTATTGCTCAGTTGTGCACCGGGGCCTCCCACTCCTCTTTCCATTCTGGTTAGAGACAGTTTGCGCTGTTCTGTGAAGGGAGTAGTACACAGCGTTGTACGAGATCTTCAGTTTCTTGTCAATTTCTCGCATGGAAGAGCCTTCATTTCTCAGAACAAGAATAGACTGACGAGTTTCAGAAGAAAGTTATTTGTTTCAGGCCATTTTGAGCCTGTAATCAAACCCACAAATGCTGACGCTCCAGATACTCAACTAGTCGAAAGAAGGCCAGTTTTATTGCTTCTTTAATCAGTACAACAGTTTTCAGCTGTGCTAACATCATTTCAAAAGGGTTTTCTAATGATCAATAAGCCATTTAAAATTATAAACTTGGATTAGCTAACACAACATGCCATTGAAACACAGGAGTGATGGTTGCTGATAATGGACCTCTGTACGCCTATGTAGATATTCCATACAAAAATCTGTAGTTTCCAGCTACAATAGTCATTTACAACATTAACAATGTCTACACTGTATTTCGGATCAATTTGATGTTATTTTAATGGACAAAAAAATGTGATTTTCTTTCAAAAACAAGGACATTTCTAAGTGACCCCAAACTTTTGAACGGTAGTGTAGATACTATACATTACCCCTAGTTATCATCATTATGATTTCTATAGTTTAGGCATATCGCTAGTTAGGCCTAGCTAGTTGTTGTGTTATCCAGCTAGCAATAATAGTGCTCGTGTTGACACAAGTAGCTAGCTAGCTAGCTAACATTAACATGCTGGGGATCTCACGTAATATCGATGTGGGATGGATACCCTGAGAACAAGGTTCAGGGACGATAAGACCATTGAGCCCAGCTAGCATTAGCTAGATATTTAGCTAGCGAGTAGCAACCATAGCAAATTTGCCAGCTTTAGGTCGCTAGCTAGCTGGTCATGGTTAGAAAACTAGCTAGCTAGCTAGAGCGCTAGCTAGACAAAATAAAATTAAACAGACCCCCCCTGGGGAGCCAGGCCCAACCAATCAGAATGAGTTTTCCCCACAAAAGGGCTATATTACAGTCAGAAATACACCTTAGAACCCAACACCCCCCCCCCCTCCCCCAGATGATCCCGCACGTGGTCTGCGGTTGTGAGGCCGGTTGGACGTACTGCCAAATTCTTTAAAATGACGTTGAAGGCGGCTTATGGTAGAGAAATTAACATTACATTATCTGGCAACAGCTCTGGTGGACATTCCTGCTGTCAGCATGCCAATTGCATGCTCCCTCAAAACTTGAGACATCTGTGGCATTGTGTTGTGTGACAAAACTGCACATTTTAGAGTGACCTTTTGTTGTCTCCAGCACAAGGTGCATCTGTGTAATGATAATGCTGTTTAATCAGCTTCTTGATATGCCACACCTGTCAGGTGGATGGATTATCTTGACAAAGGATAAAATGCTCACTAATAGGGATGTAAACAAATTTGTTCCCACATTTTGAGAGAAATAAGCTTCTTGTGTGTATGGAACATTTCTCGTATGTTTTATTTCAGCTCGTGAAACATGGGACCAACACTTTACATATTGCGTTTATATTTTTGTTCAGTGTATAAACCATTATTCAGCCAAGCTTAATCAGCGCACAATTTGGCAAGCACGAATGACTATCTCATAATTTTAACCACAGCTGTTTATTTGAATGTGTCTAAAACAATGTAATTGATGGTAAAAGAATTTGACCCAAAGTGAGGTTTGTAAGTTTATTTGTTCATGTGAACAGTTTGTGAACACATTTTGACACTGTGCTTGGGCATGAGACCCCAGATTTCTATTGCAGAGTTGTGTCAACGAGGTGGTAGGTTTTCAATTGGCTAACACTTATCACTGGCTTAAATATGGTGTGTTGGGATGCTACCAGTAACTTTAACATTTGTAACAAGCACGGTAACAAGCATTCGTTGTTACACCCCTGTAATTTCTGACTGCAATTACCAACTAAAATTTTTTTAACAGACCCCCCTGGGGAGCCATGTTATTACAGTGTAACTATTTATTTTTTATTTATTTATTTATCCGTTATTTTACCAGGTAAGTTGACTGAGAACACATTCTCATTTGCAGCAACGACCTGGGGAATAGTTACAGGGGAGAGGAGGGGGATGAGTGAGCCAATTGTAAACTGGGGATTATTAGGTGACCGTGATGGTTGAGGGCCAGATTGGGAATTTAGCCAGGACACCAGGGTTAACACCCCTACTCTTACGATAAGTGCCATGGGATCTTTAATGACCTCAGAGAGTCAGTACACCCGTTTAACGTCCCATCCGAAAGACGGCACCCTACACAGAGCAGTGTCCCCAATCACTGCCCTGGGGCATTGGGATCTTTGTTTAGACCAGAGGAAAGAGTGCCTCCTACTGGCCCAACAACACCACTTCCAGCAGCATCTGGTCTCCCATCCAGGGACTGACCAGGACCAACCCTGCTTAGCTTCAGAAGCAAGCCAGCAGTGGTATGCAGGGTGGTATGCTGCTGGCAACTATGAATTGTTACAATTAATTACAATACTTGTTACAGTGTAATTACATTTGTAATTACAATGTAATAAGGACCCCTTAAAATTAAGTGTTACTAAGAGTTCATATTTTGTAATCATGTCACACAAAGGATGACTTGAAAATTGACCTGACATGTTGACCATGTTGCTCTGAAAAGACTCCAGTAGGTGGCAGCATGACCTTTAGCACAAATTTCTATCATTCTGGGTGAGTTCTCTTTTTCAGGTCTCAAGTGTTAATGTCACAGGCCCAAGTACAGTGAAATGCCTCTCTTGCAAACTCAAAACCCAACAATGCAATAATCAATAACAATGTATTACTAGAAAAAAAGCACACGAGAAATAAGAATAAAAAAATATGAAATACACAAAGTAAGTAAGTAATGTTTCAAAAAGTTTGTTCCAATATCATATTTACGATGTGCAGGGATACTGGAGTGATAGAGGTAGATATGTATAGGGGTACGGTGCTATATACAGGGTCAGTCAGTTCCTGTACCCTATTTACACGTGCAGGGATACTGGAGTGATAGAGGTAGATATGTATAGGGGTACGGTGCTATATACAGGGTCAGTCAGTTCCTGTACCCTATTTACACGTGCAGGGATACTGGAGTGATAGAGGTAGATATGTATAGGGGTACGGTGCTATATACAGGGTCAGTCAGTTCCTGTACCATATTTACACGTGCAGGGATACTGGAGTGATAGAGGTAGATATGTATAGGGATAGAGGTAGATATGTATAGGGGTAAGGTGACAGGGATACTGGAGTGATGGAGGTAGATATGTATAGGGGTAAGGTGACAGGGATACTGGAGTGATGGAGGTAGATATGTATAGGGGTCAGGTGACTAGGCAACAGGATATGAGATAAACAGAGCAGCAATAGCTTGTATGTGAGTGAGTGTGCAGGTGTGTAGAGTCAGTATAAATGTATGTGCATATTATGTGTGAGCGACAAAATGATGGAGTGAGTGTGTGTGTGTGTTGGAGTGACAGTGTGTGTGAGTGTGTAGGGCCCTGTGAGCGTGCATAGAGACAGTGCAAATACTGAAATAAAAAGTCAATAAAGATACAAGGTAAACTCAGTCCATGTACTGTAACTATTTTGTTAGCTATTTATCAGTCGTATTACTTGGGGATAGAAGCTGTTCAAGAGCCTGTTGGTGTCAGACTTGATGCACCGGTACATCTTGCCGTGCGGCAGCAGAGTAAATAGTCTATGGTTTGGGTGGTTGGGATCTTTGACGATATTCCGGGCCTTCTTTTCACATCCCCTGATATATTTCATTGACTGTCTGCATCTTGAGAGCTCTTTATTGTGTAGACTAGATAAAGAAGGCCCTATTCACCTTCATCTGATTGCCAGCAGACATTATCCCCGTTTATACCTAGTGCTAACATGAGTCATTTGTCCTGATCTTGTCTACATTCTGATTGTGCCCACATTTCCTGAAATATGTCAACACGTGTCTCTGATCTGCTGTTGCCTCTACACATGGTAGTAAAATTATGTCTCTTATCCGTCCACTATGTCTGCATTGTGACCCTATTTTCTGGTCCGTCCCTTTATGCAAATTATTTCACAGCTATTCTTTCAAAATATTATTTATTTATTGTAAAACACATATTTGTCACGACTTCCGCCGAAGTCGGTTCCTCTCCTTGTTCGGGCGGCGTTCGGCGGTCGACGTCACCGGTCTTAAAGCCATCGCCGATCCACCTTTCATTTTCCATTTGTTTTGTCTTGTTTTCCCACACACCTGGTTTACATTCCCTCATTACTTGACATGTATATAACCCTCTGGTCCCCCCATGTCTGTGTGTGGAATTGTTTGTTGTAAAGTGTATGTGCACTTCAGACTGGTTTGCGACGGGTTATTTCAACCCATATTTTGTTGTTCTGGGTGCCGTTGGTTTTTCCTCATTAAACTGCTCCGGTTATTACCCAGTTCTGCTCTCCTGCGCCTGACTTCCCTGCAGCCAGTTACGCACCTCTTACAATATTGATGTAATCACTCACCTATCAATGATTTTGTAGGGCGGAATAATAATTATTTAAAATTGTTTCCCTGTCCAGATCTGTCTACACTGCTTGTTGCTTCCTGACGACCTACCCCCGGAGGGGGTAGGTTTCTCTACCTCTACCATAATTTCTCTACCATAAGCCGCCTTCAACGTCATTTTAAAGAATTTGGCAGTACGTCCAACCGGCCTCACAACCGCAGACCACGTGCGGGATCATCTGGGGGAGGGGGGGGGGTGTTGGGTTCTAAGGTGTATTTCTGACTGTAATATAGCCCTTTTGTGGGGAAAACTCATTCTGATTGGTTGGGCCTGGCTCCCCAGGGGGGGTCTGATCACAATCAGATCACCATTTGTCTTGACTGTCTACGACTGTCTGAAAACGTGGGCACAATCAGAATGTGGACAAGATCAGGATAAAGGACACAAGTTAGAACTAGGTATAAAGGGGATCTTGATAGTGTAACGTCTGCTTCCAACTCACAGTCTCAAACACATATATCCCCTGAACGCAGCTCACTTTCCAGCCCACTTTCCAGCTCACACTCTCAAACACATAGACGAGACAGCCTATAGGGAGGAGGTGTAACGCTCGTCTTGAGGTGAGTGAGCGGACCAAGGCGCAGCGGATGATGAATACATAATGATATTTATTAAACAAGACGAAAACTAAACACACTTGAGAATCTACAAAATAATAAACGAAGTCAACAGACCTGAACAAACGAACTTACAAACTACGAAGAACGCACGAACAGGAACAGACTACATACACGAACGACAAACGAAACAGTCCCGTGTGGTAGACATACAGACACGGAAGACAACCACCCACAACAAACAATGTGAAACAACCTACCTATATATGGTTCTCAATCAGAGGAAAACGTAAAACACCTGCCTCTGATTGAGAGCCATACAAGGTCAATTAAACCTAACACTTAACATAGAACAAACAACACAGACTGCCCACCCAGCTCACGTCCTGACCCACTAAACACAACTATACAAAAGGAAAACAAGGTCAGGAACGTGACATTACCCCCCCCCCCCCAAGATGCGGACTCCGGCCGCAAAACTCAACCTCAAGGGGAGGGTTTGGGTGGGCATCTGTCCACGGTGGCGGCTCCGGCTCCGGACGCTGTCCCCACACCACCATAGTCACTCCCCGCTTCCGTATCCCCCTCCCAATGACCACCCTCCAAATAAACCCACCTAAATTAAGGGGCATCACCGGGATAAGGGGCATCACTGGGATAAGGGGCCTCACCGGGATAAGGGACAGCACCGGGATAAGGGGCAGCACCGGGATAAGGGGCAGCACCGGACTGAGGGGCAGCACCGGACTGAGGGGCAGCACCGGACTGAGGGGCAACACCAGAATGAGGGGCAACACCGGAATGAGGGGCGGATCCTGGCTGGCTGGCTCTGGCGGATCCTGGCTGGCTGGCTCTGGCGGATCCTGGCTGGCTGGCTCTGGCGGATCCTGGCTGGCTGGCTCTGGCGGATCCTGGCTGGCTGGCTCTGGCGGATCCTGGCTGGCTGGCTCTGGCGGATCCCGGCTGGCTGGCTCTGGCGGATCCCGGCTGGCTGGCTCTGGCGGATCCCGGCTGGCTGGCTCTGGCGGATCCCGGCTGGCTGGCTCTGGCGGATCCCGGCTGGCTGGCTCTGGCGGATCCCGGCTGGCTGGCTCTGGCAGCTCCCGACTGGCTGGCTCTGGCAGCTCCCGACTGGCTGGCTCTGGCAGCTCCCGACTGGCTGGCTCTGGCAGCTCCTGGCTGGACGGCTCTGGCTGGTCCTGGCTGGACGGCTCTGGCTGGTCCTGGCTGGACGGTCCTGGCTGGACGGCTCTGGCTGGTCCTGGCTGGACGGCTCTGGCTGGTCCTGGCTGGACGGCTCTGGCTGCTCATGGCTGGAAGGCTCTGGCTGATCCTGTCTGGCGGAAGGCTCTGGCTGATCCTGTCTGGCGGAAGGCTCTGGCTGATCCTGTCTGGCGGAAGGCTCTGGCTGATCCTGTCTGGCGGAAGGCTCTGGCTGATCCTGTCTGGCGGAAGGCTCTGGCTGCTCCTGACTGGCTGGCTCTGGCAGCTCCTGACTGGCTGGCTCTGGCAGCTCCTGACTGGCTGGCTCTGGCAGCTCCTGGCTGGACGGCTCTGGCTGGTCCTGGCTGGACGGCTCTGGCTGGTCCTGGCTGGACGGCTCTGGCTGGTCCTGGCTGGACGGCTCTGGCTGGTCCTGGCTGGAAGGCTCTGGCTGATCCTGTCTGGCGGAAGGCTCTGGCTGATCCTGTCTGGCGGAAGGCTCTGGCTGATCCTGTCTGGCGGAAGGCTCTGGCTGATCCTGTCTGGCGGAAGGCTCTGGCTGCTCCTGTCTGGCGGAAGGCTCTGGCTGCTCCTGTCTGGTGGAAGGCTCTAGCGGCTCCTGTCTGGCGGAAGGCTCTAGCGGCTCCTGTCTGGCGGACGGCTCTGAAGGCTCATGGCAGACGGGCGGCTTTGCAGGCTCAGTACAGACGGGCGGCTTTGAAGGCTCAGTACAGACGGGCAGTTCATGCGGCGCTTGGCAGACGGACAGTTCAGACGGCGTTGGGCAGACGGGCAGTTCAGGCGCCGTTGGGCAGACGGGCAGTTCAGGCGCCGCTGGGCAGACGGGCAGTTCAGGCGCCGCTGGGCAGACGGGCAGTTCAGGCGCCGCTGGGCAGACGGCAGACTCTGGCCGGCTGAGACGCACTGTAGGCCTGGTGCGTGGTGCCGGAACTGGAGGTACCGGGCTAAGGACACGCACCTTCAGGCTAGTGCGGGGAGCAGCAACAGGACGCACAGGACTCTGGAGGCGCACAGGAGGCTTGGTGCGTGGTGTAGGCACTGGTGGTAATGGGCTGGAGACACGCACCATAGGGCTAGTGCGTGGAGGAGGAACAAGGCTCTGGAGACGCACAGGAAGCCTGATGCATGGTGTAGGCACTGGTGGTACTGGGCTGGGGCGGGGACGTGGCGCCGGAAATACCGGACCATGCAGGCGTACTGGCTCCCTTGAGCACTGAGCCTGCCCAACCTTACCTGGTTGTATGCTCCCCGTCGCCCGACCAGTGCGGGGAGGTGGAATAACCCGCACCGGAATATGTAGGCGAACCGGGGACACCATGCGTAAGGCTGGTGCCATGTAAACCGGCCCGAGGAGACGCACTGGAGACCAGACGCGTTGAGCCGGCTTCATGGCACCTGGCTCAATACTCAATCTAGCCCGGCCGATACGAGGAGCTGGTATGTACCGCACCGGGCTATGCACACGTACAGGAGACACCATGCGCTCTACTGCGTAACACGGTGTCTGCCCGTACTCTCGCTCTCCACGGTAAGTACAGGGAGTAGGCGCAGGTCTCCTACCTGACTTCGCCACACTCCCTTTTAGCCCCCCCCCCCCCCCCCAAGACATTTTTGGGCTTGATTAACAGGCTTCCAGCCTCGTCTCCTTGCTGCCTCCTCATACCACCGCCTCTCGGCTTTAGCTGCCTCCAGCTCTTCACGAGGGCGGCGATATTCTCCAGGTTGAGCCCAAGGTCCCTTACCATCCAATTCGTCCTCCCATGTCCAGAAATCCTGTGTAGGTGGGTCCTGTTGCTGTTTCACACGCTGCTTGGTCCTTTTACGGTGGGTAGTTCTGTAACGCTCGTCTTGAGGTGAGTGAGCGGACCAAGGCGCAGCGGATGATGAATACATAATGATATTTATTAAACAAGACGAAAACTAAACACACTTGAGAATCTATAAAATAATAAACGAAGTCAACAGACCTGAACAAACGAACGTACAAACTACGAAGAACGCACGAACAGGAACAGACTACATACACGAACGACAAACGAAACAGTCCCGTGTGGTAGACATACAGACACGGAAGACAACCACCCACAACAAACAATGTGAAACAACCTACCTATATATGGTTCTCAATCAGAGGAAAACGTAAAACACCTGCCTCTGATTGAGAGCCATACAAGGTCAATTAAACCTAACACTTAACATAGAACAAACAACACAGACTGCCCACCCAGCTCACGTCCTGACCCACTAAACACAACTATACAAAAGGAAAACAAGGTCAGGAACGTGACAGGAGGTCAGAGACCTGGTCAGAGACCTGGCCTCTCCCTCAACGTAACCAATACAAAGGAGATGATTGTGGACTACAGGAAAAGGAGGACCGAGTACGCCCCCATTCTCATCGACGGGGCTGTAGTGGAGCAGGTTGAGAGCTTCAAGTTCCTTGGTGTCCACATCAACAACAAACTAGAATGGTCCAAACACACCAAGACAGTCGTGAAGAAGGCACGACAAAGCCTATTCCCCCTCAGGAAACTAAAAAGATTTGGCATGGGTCCTGAGATCCTCAAAAGGGTCTACAGCGGCATCACTGCCTGGTATGGCCATTGCTCCGCATCCGACCGCAAGGCACAACAGAGGGTAGTGCGTACGGCCCAGTACATCACTGGGGCTAAGCTGCCTGCCATCCAGGACCTCTTCACCAAGCGGTGTCAGAGCCAGGCCCTAAAAATTGTCAAAGACCCCAGCCACCCCAGTCATAGACTGTTCCCTCTACTACCGCATGGCAAGCGGTACCGGAGTGCCAAGTCTAGGACAAAAAGGCTTCTCAACAGTTTTTACCCCCGAGCCATAAGACTCCTGAACAGGTAATCAAATGGCTACCCGGACTATTTGCATTGTGTGCCCCCCCCAACCCCTCTTTTTACGCTGCTGCTACTCTCTGTTTATCATATATGCATAGTCCCTTTAACGATACATTCATGTACATACTACCTCAATTGGCCCAACCAACCAGTCCTCCCGCACATTGGCTAACCGGGCTCTCTGCATTGTGTCCCGCCACACCCTCTATTACGCTACTGCTACTCTCTGTTCATCATATATATGTAACAGTATAACTTTAAACCGTCCCCTCGCCCCGACACGGGCGCGAACCAGGCACCTTCTGCACACATCAACAACGGTCGCCCACGAAGCATCGTTACCCATCGCGCCACAAAGGCCAGGGCCCTTGCAGAGCAAGGGGCAACACTACTTCTAGGTTTCAGAGCAAGTGACGTAACTGATTGAAATGCTAGTAGCGCGTACCCGCTAACTAGCTAGCCATTTCACATCCGTTACACTCACCCCCCTTTCAACCTCCTCCTTTTCCGCAGCAACCAGTGATCCGGGTCAACAACATCAATGTAACAGTATAACTTTATTACGTCCCCTCGCCCCGACACGGGCGCGAACCAGGGACCTTCTGCACACATCAACAACGGTCGCCCACTAAGCGTCGTTGCCCATCGCTCCACAAAAGCCGCGGCCCTTGCAGAGCAAGGGGCAACACTACTTCTAGGTTTCAGAGCAAGTGACGTAACTGATTGAAATGCTAGTAGCGCGTACCCGCTAACTAGCTAGCCATTTCACATCCGTTACACTCACCCCCCTTTCAACCTCCTCCTTTTCCGCAGCAACCAGTGATCCGGGTCACGGCACCAATGTAACAGTATAACTTTAAACCGTCCCCTCGCCCCGACACGGGCGCGAACCAGGGACCCTCTGCACACATCAACAACAGTCACCCACGAAGCGTCGTTACCCATCGCTCCACAAAAGCCACGGCCCTTGCAGAGCAAGGGGCAACACTACTTCTAGGTTTCAGAGCAAGTGACGTAACTGATTGAAATGCTAGTAGCGCGTACCCGCTAACTAGCTAGCCATTTCACATCCGTTACATATACATAGTCACTTTAACCATATCTACATGTACATACTATCTCAATCAGCCTGATTAACCGGTGTATGTAGCCTCGCTACTTTTATAGCCTCGCTACTGTTGTTTTTCACTGTCTTTTTACTGTTGTTTTATTTATTTACTTACCTATTGTTCACCTAATACCTTTTTTACACTATTGGTTAGAGCCTGTAAGTAATCATTTCACTGTAAGGTCTACACACGTGACAAATACACTTTGATTTGATCCCCTGAACGCAGCTCACTCTCCAGATCCCAATCACCTGATTTCTGATCACCTGTTCACACACCTGTATGTCATTTACACACACGATTTAATTCAGTTCATTGCACCCCCACCCCGTGAGGTATTGTTTATTTATGTACACATTCTATTCGGAGTACTGTTTATTTCCATATTAGTCCTCCCATGTATCGTGGTTTTTTGCCTATTCCCTGCCTGTACTTTTGCCTATCAGTTTTCCTGTCATCAACCTCTTGCCTGATCTCCTCGACTACGTTATTAGCCTTTTCCCTTGCTGTACTGTTACCTTTTTGGATTCCCTGTGTATGACCTTCTGTCTGTCCCTGGACCCTGCTACCTGCCTCCTCCTGTGGTCCTTTTCTAAATAAACACCTGCTGCGCCCTGTGCTTGAAACTAGCACTCTGTCTCCCATCATACTCAATACAGATAGCTTACCATCGTCCATGTAAGATGCTGGGGAAAGGAAATTGAAAGTTTACGCCATAGCACATACAGTATTCATATTTGGTATTTGTGGAGCGCCGTTATCACATTCTACATGCCGGATTATTGCGCTGGACTTTGTAGAGACATGTCATAATGACAAAGTAATTTGAGCAGCAAATCGAAACTTAACGGAAAACAGAGAGCAAGCTTTCAGTTTCATTTCTCTCGTCCTTTCGTAGCTCTAGCAACAGAGGTGTTGATGTCAGTTGTCCAAATGCAGAGCCAATCAACCATCAGCTGTGATGATGGACAGCTCAGTAGATAGCATATATAAAGCCCAGTGAGTAGACACAATCTCACGGACAGACATACGTTTCGAAAAGCTACAGCTAAACTGTCCGTTTTGGAAAGCTACTACTTCCTCTGCTCAGAAGCAATGGATCTTCAGGAATGGGCCAGCATTCTCCAGAACACGATTGAGGAGCATGACATAGAGGACACCTGGAGCATTGAATTTGATAACGACATCAGTCCTGATCACCCAGCGAGAGGTTGGCAGCAGTACATCAGTGGGGCGTTTGCAAGGTAGGCTCTTTGAATAAAGTGTAAATAGACGTATATTAATTCAATTCAGATCATAGAAATGTGTTTACAAAAGTACATTAAACCTGATTAAATGTTAAATTACTGTATTCAAACGGATAGGGACTTAATAGATTACATTCAGAATTAAGACATGAAATATACTTTATTTACTAACTTGTTATACTGAAATTAGATATTTACATACAGTTGAAGTTGTAAGTTTACATACACTTAGGTTGGAGTCATTCACTCGTTTCTATTTAACAAACAATAGTTTTGGCAAGTCGGTTAGGACATCTACTTTGCGCATGACACAAGTAATTTTTCCAACAATTGTTTACAGATCATTTCACTTATAACTCACTGTATCACAATTCCAGTGGGTCAGAAGTTTACATACACTAAGTTGACTGTGCCTTTAAACGGCTTGGAAAATTCCAGAAAATGTCATTGCTTTAGAAGCATCTGATAGGCTATTGGAGTCAATTGGAGGTGTACCTGTGGATGTATTTCAAGGCCTACCTTCAAAGTCAGTGCCTCTTTGCTTGACATCATGGAAAAATCAAAAGAAATCAGCCAAGACCTCAGAAAAAAATGTGTAAACCTCCACAAGTCTGGTTCATCCTTGGGAGCAATTTCCAAATGCCTGAAGGTACCACGTTCATCTGTACAAACAATAGTACGCAAATATAAACACCATGGGACCACGCAGCCGTCATACCGCTCAGGAAGGAGACGCCTTCTGTCTCGTAGAGATGAACGTACTTTGGTGCGAAAAGTGCAAATCAATCCCAGAACAACAGCAAAGGACCTTGTGAAGATGCTGGAGGAAACAAGAACAAAAGTATCTACATCCACAGTAAAACGAGTCCTATATCGACATAACCTGAAAGGCCGCTCAGCAAGGAAGAAGCCACTGCTCCAAAACAGCCATTAAAAAGCCAGACTATGGTTTGCAACTGCACATGGGCACAAAGATCGTACTTTTTGGAGAAATGTCCTCTGGTCTGATGAAACAAAAATAGAACTGTTTGGCAATAATGACCATCATTATGTTTGGAGGAAAAAGGGGGGGAGCTTGCAAGCCGAAGAACACCACCCCAACCGTGAAGCACGGGGGTGGCAGCATCATGTTGTGGGGGTGCTTTGCTGCAGGAGGGACTGGTGCACTTCACAAAATAGATGGCATCATGAGGGAGGAAAATTATGTGGATATATTGAAGCAACATCTCAAGACATCAGTCAGGAAGTTAAAGCTTGGTTGCAAATGGTTCTTCCAAATGGACAATGACCCCAAGCGTACTTCCAGAGTTGTGGCAAAATGGCTTAACCTTTCTGGCGCAGGTGTTCCGCTAGCGACCCACCTCGACAACATCCGGTGAAATTGCAGAGCGCCAAATTCAAAATACAGAAATAGTCATAATAAACATTCATAAAAAATACAAGTGTTATACATCGGCCTAACCTGTTATGGCTGCAAGGGGCAGTATTGAGTAGCCAGTTAAATCGTGCCCATTTCAAACGGCCTCGTACTCAATTCTTGCTCGTACAATATGCATATTATTATTACTATTGGATAGAAAACACTCTCTAGTTTCTAAAACCGTTAGATTTATTTCTCTGAGTGAAACAGAACTCATTCTGCAGCACATTTCCTGACCAGGAAGTGGAATGTCAGAAATCGTTGCTCTGTTCAACTTCATGCCTATACATGGGCATGATACGTAAGAGTCTACGTACACTTCATACACCTTCCCCTGGTTGTCAAGAGGCGGTGAGAGAAGAAATTTTGTGTTTATCTTGGTCTGAGGTGGAATAAAAGCTCTTTGTTTGACGTGACCGTCCATATCCTGTTTCTGGAGCGCGCGAAAGAGGACATGGATTTGTCTTCTGTTTAGCTGTCGTTATGAACGACTAACATCTCCGGCTCGGATTTTATTTGATACATGTGACCATATCATCGTAATGTATGTTTTTTCAATATAGTTTAATCAGATTATTGAAATTTTTTCGGGAGTTTTGCCGTGTTCCGTTCTCTGACTTTGTTGACGTTGGAGTGATCCGTGCCACTTGGCAAGTGCCCATGCTAAATGAAGAGGGATATTTGCCGTTCCAGATCAAAACAACGACTGTTCTGGACAAAGGACACCTTGTCCAACATTCTGACGGAAGATCACCAAAAGTAAGAAACATTTTATGATGCTATTTCTAATATCTGTCGTGCATGTGAACTGGTCGTGGGCGCCCAAGTGTTTCTGGCTATTGTGGCTACGCTAATATAACGCTACATTTTGTTTTCGCTGTAAAACATTTAATAAATCGGAAATATTGTCTGGAATCACAAGATGCCTGTCTTTCAATTGCTGTACACTATGTATTTTTCAGAAATGTTTTATGATGAGTAATTAGGTATTTGACGTTGGTGTCTGTAAATATTATGGCTGCTTTCGGTGCAATTTCTGATTGTAGCTGAAATGTAAACTATGATTTATACCTGAAATATGCAAATTTTTCGAACAAAACATATGCTATACAATAAATATGTTATCAGACTGTCATCTGATGAAGTTGTTTCTTGGTTAGTGGCTATTTATATCTTTATTTGGTCGAATTTGTGATAGCTACTGATGGAGTAAGAAACTGTTGGAGTAAAAAAGTGGTGTCTTTCGCTAACGTGGTTAGCTAATAGATTTACATATTTTGTCTTCCCTGTAAAACATTTAAAAAATCGGACATGTTGGCTTGATTCACAAGATGTGTACCTTTCATATGCTGTATTGGACTTGTTAATGTGTGAAAGTTAAATATTTAAAAAAAATATATTTTGAATTTCGCGCCCTGCACTTGAGCTGGATGTTGTCATAAGTGTACCGGCGTCGGGCTTGCAGCCCAAACAGGTTTTAAAGATTAACTTCTTGTTAATCCAGCCGCTTTGTCAGATTTCAAAAAGGCTTTACTGCAAAAGCATACCATGAGATTATCTGAGGATAGCGCCCCGCTTACAAAAGCATACAAACATTTTACAACCAAGTAAAGGAATTACAAAAGTCAGAAATAGCGATAAAATTAATCACTTACCTTTGAAGATCTTCATATGGTTGCAGTCACGAGCTACACAATAAATGTTTGTTTTGTTTCGATAAAGTCCCTCTTTATATCCCAAAAACTCAGTTTTGTTGGTGGGTTTTCAGTAATCCACTGGCTCAAAGGCAGTCAAAACATGCAGACGAATACATCCTAATAGTACCGGTAAAGTTCGTCGAAACATGTCAAACGATGTTTATAATTATTCCTCAGGTTGTCAATTGTCTAAATAATCGATAATATTTAAACCGGACAATAGCGTATTCAATAGAAAGGAATAACAACGAAGGGCGTGCACTCGGTCATGCGCAAAACCAGCACTGCATGATTCTACAGTCCGCTGAGAGAAAGGTCTCATTCTTCTTAATTTGTCAGAAAACAAGCCTGAAACAATGTCTAAAGACTGTTGACATCTAGTGGAAGCCATAGGAACTGCAATCTGGGTCGTAACCTATTAGATACCCTATAGGCATTCAATTGAAAATACCCACATAAAAAAAATCCCACTTCCTGGATGGATTTTCCTCAGGTTTTTGCCTGTCATATCAGTTATGTTATACTCACAGACATTATTTTAACAGTTTTGGAAACGTTAGAGTGTTTTCTATCCGAATCTCTATGCATATCCTAGCTTCTGGGCCTGAGTAACAGGCAGTTTACTTTGGGCACACTTCTCATCCAGACATCGAAATACTGCCCCCAAGCCATATTAAGGACAACAAAGTCAAGGTATTGGAGTGGCCATCACAAAGCCTGAACTCAATCCTATAGAATATTTGTGGGCAGAACTGAAAAAGCGTGTGCGAGCAAGGAGGCCTTCAAACCTGACTCAGTTAAACCAGCTCTGTCAGGAGGAATGGGCCAAAATTCACCCAACTTATTGTTCGGAAGGTTGTGGAAGGCTACCAGAAATGTTTGACCCAAGTTAAACAATTTAAAGGCAATGCTACCAAATACTAATTGAGTGTATGTAAACTTCTGACCCACTGGGAATGTGATGAAAGAAATAAAAGCTGAAATAAATCATTCTCTCTACTATTATTCTGTAATTTCACATTCTTAAAATAAAGTGGTGATCCTAACTGACCTAAGATAGGGAATTTAAAGATAGGATAGGGAAGGTGTATGTAAACTTCAGACTTCAACTGTATCACTTATCTCTCCCTGCAGGTTCATGTGCTCAAAGTGTAAGAGGACCTGGCCTTCGAAAAGAGTTCTGGTGGTGTTTCACATGCGTCTGTTGGAGGACAAGGGGATGGTTAAAGTGAAACGCTACAGACAGGAGTGCAAGAGGTGTGTACAGAGTACAATGGAGGAGCCTCATTTTAAGACAGAGAACATCGAGGTGCTGCTGGAGAAGCTTGTCGAGAAGATCCTCGTCAAGTGCTATAATAAGGACGCAGGCGAAAAGAATATGCCATTCCATTTGGAAGGGAGGAGTGATGGACCCCATGAGGCTGCTCATTGTGAAGCCTGTAAACATGGCATCTGCAGACAGGTGACCACAAAAGAAACATAGAATGGAAAATATAGAAACATCTGGGAAATGTTTCATTCTTAAATGTATTGTATAATCAATGAACAATTTTGAGGAGAGTTGAATGTGGAACTGGATATAATACTGTTGAGAGAATTTTATTTCCTGATGAAGCTGCGAAAACTATATCCTCTGAATCAAGGATGGGGGGGAAAAAAGAAGCCAGTAACTGAATTGTCCACCATTTAATCTAGACAAAATGTACTTGTTTTTTAATACAAAAGTTGATAGTTGATTGAGAAAGTAGTTTCCGATCTGCATTCTTTGCAATAATCTCTTACACTTTAAAAGAGTTACTTCAAGGAATTACTTCTCAACAGATGTACAAATCAAATCCCATGTCAGGTGAGGACATCACCTTTATGGTGCAGAGACGACTGGCTACAATGGAAATGCATACAAGCAAGGCAACATTGCTTTAGAAACCCATTTGCATCGATTACAAATATTTGTGGGACTTTACACGTGCAAAACGTGACAACATTTTTATAATGTTCAGTGTGTGTGTGTGTGTGTGTGTGTGTGTGTGTACTTCTCTTTGCATATGGCGTCAGCAGGGAGTAAAACACCCTTTTATGATTTATAACTTTGAGTCAAATGTCCTGACCTGCTATAAAACTGCTTTAAAAAACGAATTTCACTGTTGTCGAGTTACTTCATCAGAAAAACAGATAGAAACAATGACTACGTACAACCAGGGGTTAAATTGGGCCAGGTCCCACCCGGTCCGAGACCCTGTACCTATGATCCAAATGAGAGCCAGGCGGAGCTGAGATCCGGTACCTTTCGTTTGAATTATGTAATTTTAAAAAATGGTTGTCCACGTTTTAAATTTTCCACAGTCAACAACATGAGTGGGAAAAAAGGTGCTTGTGGTTGATGCATTTATAGGCATTACTAATAACAGTACTAGAAGAAACCATGAACAGGACAAGAAGCAGAGCCCTGCCTAACCTAAGTACAGGGGGTCTCTAATGTAAACTGGATCTCTTTCCTCCATTGGAAAAGCCTATAAGACTGTCCCACTTTAGCTACTCCATGCTGTCCTACTTCAGCTAGCTGTGGTTGGTGAAATGAGACAACAAAAATGACAGAATTACATTTTAACATAATATTGGCAACTTTTATGTATTTTAATGCACAAGTACAAGGTATGCACATTTACATCATAACATTTACATCACAGTTTGGCACTGTGCGTTATTTATGACAGTTTTATTATCTTAACATCAAAACAGAAAAAAAAACGATGTCACTGATATTATTGTGTGCTTCGCAGGGTGAGCTTCCTGTTTGAAGCTTGCTTTGCCTGCCTCTCTGATGTCACAGTCTTATAGGCTTTTCCATTGGAGGAAAGACATGTAATCAATAGAGTTTTTTTAACCGTGGGTTCGAGCCCACTGCATCAAACTTTTTTTGTTGACGAAAAAACAATTCAATTTTTGTCGTTGATGCTCGATTCAAAACGCATGTGACGAAGTGGATTATTATAATAATGCATAAACTGTAAAACATTGTAGTCCTGCATGTAAGTGTAGCCTTCATAAGAATATACTAATGACAGTCAACTGTCTTCCTACATTGACTGTCGATTCAAGCTGAAGAGTATGTATTCTTTTTTAGTTTTTGCTCAATCTGATTGGGTGAGCCTGGCAGGGCCTGGCTCCCCAGTGAGTGGGCCTTAGACCCCACAGTCCCACCCATGCCTACCAGAGGAGGCTGGTGGGAGAAGCTATATGAGGACATGCCTATTGTAATGGCTAGAATGAAATAAACGGAATGGAGTCAAACATGTGGTTTCCAGACATGCCGCCCACCAGCCTCCTCTGATGCCTATGCCATTGGTACCGGTAGCTATTTTACTCCAAGTCAAGCACTACACACTAACATAATAAATATACATCTACATTTCAAATCCACTTATGAGTCAACTCTAAATATATAACATTATTCATGAACAAAACACTGTAGATATGACTTTGTACTTAAAGTAATATAACTTTTCCCGAAGACGACAGAAAAATAGTTCCTACTTCTCCTTTAGTGCATCAAATTGATTTGAGCACGACATAAATACTCGCTCCCCTATTCCCCAGGATTCAGGCATGCATAATAACAAATCAACATGCTATATTAATATATGAACCTGGTGAAACTCACAAAATATTTGAACAACTGTTACATTTACCCCTCCTGAATATCACCAACCTTATAAAACTAAACTAAATAATCTCCCAGGCTCAAGGCATCATTCTGAATTCAGCTCAAAGCTACCAATAGGGTTCAGGGCAAGTGAAGGTTGATCAGGCCTTCAACTGCCCCAAGATGCATAGGGCCTCTTGAACTGCTAAGAAGGTAGATATAGTGTAAGAAACAAACATTTTTTTTTTTACTAAGTCTCTGTATTATTTCAGCACTATGTTAAACTTGCACCTTCTGGAGGATTGAATTAGTCTCTTGTTTTAGTCTCACTGGTTTATCTACCCTCCCCGCCCTTGCGAAATCATCTGCCACCGGGCTGCTTTCATCAGGTGCATTGCAGTAGACCGGGCTAGGGGCCATGGTGACTAATAGTGGTGCTGGCCTTAGATCAGGGGACGGTTTGAAGGAATCAGCTTCAGGATCTCAGAGGTGCTTCCCAAGTCATTTTCCTCAGGGAGGTTCTTCTGGTTCTGTCTTTCCATCTGATGTCCAGAATAATTGCTTGAATCCTCCGCCATCCAAGATGCACTTTCCATCCCAGAGTCCTCCATGTCTTTCCTGTCCAGTCCATCACCGGAATGCGTGGCCTCTCCTGCATCTACATTGATCGAAGGTCCTGCAGCATCACTGTCATTGAAGTGCTCTGAATCATCGATTTCGAATGGCAAGAAGTTCACCTGCAACAGTAGATTTCTGTGAACCACATTTTCTCTGTCATCGAGGTCTTGGATTCTGTACGTGTGAGTTTGTAGATTGACTGAAGTCACTGAAAATCTTGGGATTTCAGCCAACTTGTGGCGGCCCCTTTCACCCTTGTTGGCAATTAGGACACGATTACCCCTGATGACCGGCTTCATCGTGGACACCCTTCAAAACTGTCGCCCTCATTGAGGTGGGTACTACATACTGGTACGTCTTCCTCTTTGACAGCAAACTTTTGGTAACGCGATATAGTACACCCATTTTCAGAGTGAGCTTCTCCCAGGTCTTCAGAATCCGCAGAGCCTCGATTGGTTCATGGCCACGTTCCCTCCTAGAAGGTCTACGGCCCCTGTCCACGTAGAAGACAACTCTGGCGAGTGCATCATCCTGGCGCTGCTTTGATATCAGGTCGTCATGGGACAGCACTCTCACATCTGACATCTCAGATGGCACCAGCGACTGAGTGAGCTGAGGCAGTAGCAGCGCACAGTTCTGTAGACCAGCCTCCTCTTGCGACCTCAGGACTGCTGACACCGCTTCCTTTGACAGAGAACCAGGAGAAGGATAGGAGGTAGTTTGGCAGTCCATGACAATTTCACAGGCATCTGCCTCAATTGACGGTGAGCAGCTTTCGAGGTCGAATGGGTGGTTCGACCAGCGGAACACATCTTGCACCTTCTCAGCATGTACTCCCGCAGCTTCTTCCAGCAAGGCCTTGTATGGAACCCTTGTGATGCGGTGGAGAGCGCTCGGCTGCACAAATGGCTGTCTACTGAGTGCATCAGCAATGACATTTTTGGGACCGGGGATGTACTTTATGTCAAACTCGAATGGAGCGAGTTTAGCAACCCATCTCTGTTCACAGGCGTCCAATTTGGGCTTGGACAGGATGTATGTTAATGGGTTGTTGTCTGTCCATACAGTAAAAGGCTTGCCCCTTAGCCAATGACTAAACTTCTCACAGACTGCCCAGCGTAAAGCAAAAAACTCTAACCTATGGGCAGGATACTTTGACTGTGCATAAGTAAGAGATTTGCTAGTGAATGCTACAGGCCTGGCTGCAGACCCATCCTCTGGCACTTGGGAGAGGACAGCACCTAATCCATTACTAGATGCGTCTACAGACAGCAAGAAAGGTCTACTAAAATCAGGGTGGGCTAGCATGACCTGATCGAGGAGAGCTTGTTTCAACTGACTAAAGGCCTGTTTGCACTCACCAGTCCAGTCTGCTGCTGTGAGTTTCCTATGTATTCTTCTTTTCCTCTTTCCTTTCCCATGGCGTGGTGCCTTCGTCCCAGTTGTCAGCCCATGCAGCGGCTTAGCGATGGTGGAGCACCCCTCAATGAACTGCTGGTAATAGACTATCATTCCGAGAAAGGACCGAATCTTCCCCTGGGAGGGCACGTCCGTGTTATCCTCCATGAGATCCTTCTCTGTCATCCCTGCAATAGCCTTCACTTTTTCCGGGTCTGTGGCCACATCTCCTTCACTGATGACATGCCCCAAGAACCGCACTGACCTCTTCATGAAATGGCATTTCTTTGGAGCCAATTTCAGATTATGGGCCTTGAGACGCTCAAAAACTGACTCCAAGCGTTGCAATCCAAGTTCTTCAGTCGGGGCAAAAACCAGCACATCGTCCAGGTAGCATAGAAGGCTCGAAAAATTTTGATCCCCAAAAATGCTCAACAATCCGGGTCAACAGCATCAATGCATCAGTATAACTTTAAACCGTCCCCTCGCCCCGACACGGGCGCGAACCAGGGACCCTCTGCACACATCAACAACAGTCACCCACGAAGCGTCGTTACCCATCGCTCCACAAAAGCCACGGCCCTTGCAGAGCAAGGGGCAACACTACTAATAGGTTTCAGAGCAAGTGACGTAACTGATTGAAACGCTACTAGCGCGTACCCGCTAACTAGCTAGCCATTTCACATCCGTTACACTGGCCTTAGATCAGGGGACGGTTTGAAGGAATCAGCATCAGGATCTCAGAGGTGCTTCCCAAGTCATTTTCCTCAGGGAGGTTCTTCTGGTTCTGTCTTTCCATCTGATGTCCAGAATTCAGAGTAATTGCTTGAATCCTCCGCCATCCAAGATGCACTTTCCATCCCAGAGTCCTCCATGTCTTTCCTGTCCAGTCCATCACCGGAATGCGTGGCCTCTCCTGCATCTACATTGATCGAAGGTCCTGCAGCATCACTGTCATTGAAGTGCTCTGAATCATCGATTTCGAATGGCAAGAAGTTCACCTGCAACAGTAGATTTCTGTGAACCACATTTTCTCTGTCATCGAGGTCTTGGATTCTGTACGTGTGAGTTTGTAGATTGACTGAAGTCACTGAAAATCTTGGGATTTCAGCCAACTTGTGGCGGCCCCTTTCACCCTTGTTGGCAATTAGGACACGATTACCCCATTGACAAACTGATGCATCTAAACTGATATCTTGCATCAATATTTAATTGATTGATTTAATTAAAGATATTGTCTGAATGCTAATTTCACCAATGAGCCAATGATTGACAAGGAACAAGGAACGAACCCCAACAGAACCAAGCTGGATTGCTTGGATCTCAGTTAAACATTCCCAGTCGATATGAAGCGGACATATGGCTTTCACTTCAGCAGTGGTCAAGGAGGTTATCTCCTGGGGATAAGCCCACCGGAAGGCATCTTGGACATCATCATTCACCGTCCCAACAGCCTCAGACAGAAATGCTTGGCAGGACTCCCTCATCAGTCTCTGCCTGACAGTCACTGTGAAGGAGTCACGGCTCAGTGCATCTGATACTGTATTCTTGCTGCCTGGGTTACGCTTTGAATCAAAGTTGTACAGTTCCAGCCCCGAGACTATCCAAAGAAGCTACAGTGAAAAGAATGAATGACCTCAGTTCAGAAGACACAGTTCAGAAGAGCATACTTCAGCTTCTGGAATGCAACAACACACTCCTCAGTCCAATCCAATAGCTTCTGCTTCCGGAAAATCCCACCGTTGCTCTTCTTCTTCCCATCTCTTCCTCTTCTCTTTTGACCCCCAGGTGAGTGCAAGCACAGGCTTGGCTATGGCGGAACAGTCAGTAATGAAGTGCTGGTAATATAATACCATACCCAAGAAAGATTTCAGCCTCTGAGCAGAGGGAGTGCTTCTGTCTGCCTACATCAGCTGAGCTTGACTCATCTTGGCAATGGACACCACCTTCTCAGCGTCCACTGACACACTGTTATCTTTAATGATATGTCCGAGGAATTTCACTGTTCTTCGTAGGAAGTGACATTTCTTGGGTGCTAGCTTGAGGTTGTTGGCACTTAGACGGCTAGTCACAACTTCAAGTCGCTGCAGAGCCAGGTAACAAAGGAGATTTTTCTTCCATACCATGATGTTACGGATACAGGTATCTTGTGTGTGTATTTCTTTATTCTCCTTCTCCCCTCACAGGTGACAATCATCATTCCCCAATCAGTCACCAATCAGTCGCTAATCAGAAGACACCTGCTCCTTTTCCCTTACCCAATCACATTCCCTTTCCCTTGGTTTAAAAACCCTGTCAGTTGTTTTCTCTAGAGCTCAATCTCTCTGTCATGCAATCTCTCTCTAGATCTCTTGTGTTTTGCAACTACATGTCACTTTGTCCATTAACCTGTGAGTATTGTTTTGGTTATGGTGTTTGACTGTTTGTTTGATTGTGGGAAAGAGGGTACCAAGACAAGTTGCCCATGGGCATACACTACCCGTAGGTAAACTTTGTTAAATACAATAGTTAGAACTGGGCGGACCACCCTCTGTATTTTTGGTTAGTTAGCTAGCTGTTGAAGCAGGTAGACTAGCTTAGGGGTGTTTTTGAATGCTTATTATTTCTTTCCTTGGGTCCAGCTCAGCCCCTTTTCCCGCTCCCCCATTACCGTGTGTTTACAAATAAACCAACAGTGTTTGACGGTCATTTAGTTGTCTGTGGTTATTTCGTTCTCACTGTTACTTTTTCGCTACTATAATTTGCATGAGTTATGTTACGGGTCTCGTTACCATCCCCCTAGACTACCGGGCCAAAGGGATTCGTAACAATGACTAAAAGGGAGGCATACTCACTAACCGACTTCCGTATAAGGCCTACTTCCTCCATATCTGTTAACAACTTCCTCAATCTACACACAATACCCCACAATGACTAAGCAAAACCAGGTTTTTAGAATTTTTGGCAAATTTATAAAAATTTAAAAAAGGAAATATTACATGTACAGAAGTCTTCTTAGGTATGATGCGACAAACTTGGCAAACCTGTATTTGGGGAGTTTCTCTAATTTTTCTCTGCAGATCCTCTCAAGCTCTGTCAGGTTGGATGGGGAGCGTCACTGCACAGCTATTTTCAGGTCTCTCCAGAGATGTTCGATTGAGTTCAAGTTTGAGCTCTGGCTAGGCCACTCAAGGACATTCAGAGACTTGTCCTGTTGTCTTGGCTGTGTGCTTAGGGTCATTTGGAAAACTGAGGAGTGGCCTAATTGGTGGAGTGCTACAGAGAGGGTTGTCCTTCTGGAAGGTTCTCCATCTCCACAGAGGAACTCTGGAGCTCTGTCAGAGTGACCATCGAGTTCATGGTCACCTCCCTGACCAAGGCCCATCTCCTCTGATTGCTCAGGAGGCCAGCTCTTGGAAGAGTCTTGGTGATTCCAAACTTCTTCCATTTATGAATGATGGAGGCCACTGTGTTCTTGGAGACCTTCAATGCTGCAGAAATGTTTTGGTATCCTTCCCCAGATCTGTGCCTCAACACAATCCTGCCTCGGAGCTCTACGGACAATTCTTTGACCTCATGACTTGGTTTTTGCTCTGACATGCACTGTCAACTGTTGGACCTTATATAGACAGGTGTGTTTCTTTCCAAATCATGTCTAATAAATGTAATTTACCACAGGTCAACTCCAATCAAGTTGTAGAGACATCTCAAGGATGATCAATGGAAACAGGACTTATTTTGGTTTTAATAGGAATGCCATCAGAGGATGGACTGTTTAAAGTAAGACCGGAATGGAGCCCAAGCCTCATTAAACAGTTTGGGGTTCCCACGTGAATTGAATTGAATTTTTTCTAGTTTCAGAGAGCACAACACATCTCTCACCCAATATTTATAAGATGGGGGAGCTGCCATCTTCCAGTTCTGTAGTATTAGCCGTCTAGCTAAAAGAGTTGTATAAGCAACAGTGTCCGACTGGATTCTTGACAGGGGGGTACCTATGGGCAGTACTCCAAAAAGGGCTGTAAGGGGAGAGGGATCTATAACAGTGTTATATATATCAGAGAAACATTTAAATATTAATTCCCAGAAACCTGACAGTTTATGACAGCCCCAGAACATATGCAACAGTGTGGCTGGTTCAATTTTACATCTGACACAGGTAGGATCAAAATCAGAGAATATTCTTCCAAGTCTGGCCCCAGACCAGTGGATACGATGAACCACCTTGAATTGAATGAGGCTGTGTCTAGTGCTAAAAGAGGACGAATGCACCCTGCGCAGCACAGATTCCCAGGTGTCTTCCCCAAGTTCCTCCCCCAAATCATTTTCCCATCGAGTCTTTAAAGGCACCAAAGAAGGGTTCTGTAAGTCATGAATGATTGCATATACATCTGAAATTGCGCCCCTAGGAAGCTTGTTCAGCTCCAGGATGCTCTCTATAGCTGTATTCGCAGGCCTATGGGGAAATTCAGGTGTGTTAGCTCTGACAAAGTTCCTAGTCTGGAGATAGCGGAAAAAGTGGGATTGGGGGAGGTTGAACCTTTCCTGTAGCTGAGCAAAAGAGGCAAATGTATCATCAAAGAATAATTGGGCTAGTGAGGAGAGGCCTAGTAAGTGCCAGATGCCAAAAGCCCCATCATTCAAAGATGGAGGAAATAAAATGTTCTGATTGATTGGGCCTGATAGAGAAAAGCCTCGGAGGCCAAAGGCTAAACGGAACTGATTCCAAATTTTAAGAGACTGCTTTACAATTGGGTTGACACACCTTTTGCCTAGGGACACTGGGAGAGACGAGCACAACACAGAAGAAAGTGCAGCAGGTTTACACGATTCAGACTCCATCTGGACCCAGATTGGTCTAGGGCCAGTAGGATCAGTCTGCAGCCAGTACAGAAGGGCTCTGAAATTTGCAGCCCAATAGTATGTCTGAAAATTTGGTAGAGCTAAACCCCCCAATGACTTAGGCTTCTGTAAATGTTTTCTACCAATCCGTGGTACCTTGCCATCCCAAATAAAATGCATGAATGTTTGATCCAGTGAAATAAAAAAAGATTTTGGAATAAAAATGGGCAAACATTGAGGACCAAGCGGAGTGGAGAAGGGCAGCGACAGCAGCAGAGACAGACAGAGGAATGGACATGGGAAGACGTCTTGAACGGCAAGGGTTGCTACACATGGGAGGAGATCCTGGCTGGAAAGGATCGCCTCCCATGGGAACAGCTGGAGGCAGCGAGGAGAGCAGAGGCAACCGGAGAGAGGAACCGGAGGTATGAGGGTACGCGGCTAGCACGGAAGCCCGAGAGGCTCACCCAAAAATTTCTTGGGGGGAGGCTAAAGGGGAGTGTGGCGAAGCCGGGTTGGATACCTGAGCCAACTCCCCGGGCTTACCGTGGAGTGAGAGGGCGTCGTACTGGTCAGACACCGTGTTATGCGGTGGAGCGCACGGTGTCCCCAGTACGCGTGCTTAGCCCAGTGCGGGCTATTCCACCTTGCCGCACTGGGAGGGCTAGGTTGGGCATCGAGCCGGGTGCCATGAACATGGCACCAGCCTTACAGGTGGTGTCCCCGGTTCGCCTGCATAGCCCAGTGCGGGCTATTCCACCTCGCCGCACTGGCAGGGCTACGGGGACCATTCAACCTGGTAGGGTTGGGGAGGCTCGGTGCTCAAGAGCGTGTGTCCTCCTTCACGGTCCGGTATATCCGGCGCCACCTTCCCACCCCAGCCCAGTACCATCAGTGCCAACACCACGCACCAGGCTTCCAGTGCGTTTCCAGAGCCCTGTTCCTCCTCCACGCACTCTCCCTGTGGTGCGTGTCTCCAGCCCAGTGCCTCCAGTTCCGGCACCACGCACCAGGCCTACTGTGCGCCTCAGCAGGTCAGAGTCGGCCGTCTGCCCAACGCCGCCTGCGCTGCTTGCCTGCTCAGCGCTGCCTGAACTGTCTGCCTGCCCAGCGTGGTCTGAACTGTCTGCCTGCCCAGCGCTGCCCGTTTGTCCCGAGCTGTCAGCCAGCCAGGACCAGCCAGAGCCGTTCAGCCAGGACCAGCCAGAGCCGTCCAGCCAGGACCAGCCAGAGCCGTCCAGCCAGGACCAGCCAGAGCCGTCCAGCCAGGACCTGCCAGAGCCGTCCAGCCAGGACCTGCCAGAGCCGTCCAGCCAGGACCAGCCAGAGCCGTCCAGCCAGGACCAGCCAGAGCCGTCCAGCCAGGACCAGCCAGAGCCGTCCAGCCAGGACCCGCCAGAGCCAGCCAGCCAGGATCCGCCAGAGCCAGCCAGCCAGGATCCGCCAGAGCCAGCCAGCCAGGATCCGCCAGAGCCAGCCAGTCCGGAGCTGCCGTCCCTCAGCCCGGAGCTGTCGTCCCTCAGCCCGGAGCTGTCGTCCCTCAGCCCGGAGCTGCCGTCCCTCAGCCCGGAGCTGCCGTCCCTCAGCCCGGAGCTGCCGTCCCTCAGTCAGGTGCTACCCCTCAGTCAGGTGCTACCCCTCAGTCAGGTGCTACCCCTCAGTCAGGTGCTACCCCTCAGTCAGGTGCTACCCCTCAGTCTGTTACTGCCCTTTGGAATAGTGGGATTGACATGGAGGGTGAATATTGGGAGGAGGCCACGGAAGCGGGGGTTGACTATGGTGGGGTGGGGACCACGACCAGCGCCAGAGCCGCCACCATGGACAGACGCCCACCCAGACCCTCCCCTAGACTTTGTGCTGGTGCGCCCGGAGTTCGCACCTTAAGGGGGGGGTTCTGTCACGTTCCTGACCTGTTTTCCTTTGTCATGTATTTGTTTTAGTTGGTCAGGGCGTGAGTTGGGTGGGTTGTCTATGGTTGATTTTCTATGTTGGGATTTTGTGTTCGGCCTGGTATGATTCTCAATCAGAGACAGCTGTCAATCGTTGTCCCTGATTGAGAATCATACTTAGGCAGCCAGGGTTTCACTTGTGTTTTGTGGGTGTTTGTTCCTGTGGAGGTTTTGTTGCCACACAGGACGGTTTCGGTTTTGTCACGTTGGTTGTTTTTGTATTTTGAAGTGTTTTGTTGATTTTCATTAAAAGAATGAACACTAACCACTCTGCGTTTTGGTCCCCACCTTCTGTCAGCGAGGACAGCCGTAACACCGACGCTGGGGAGTACAGTATATTCATAAGGCGCCTAATATTGAAAAACAAATGCCTATTTCTCACAAAGCCAGTCTGGTCAGAGTGTATTACTTGATGCAGCGAGCCTTCCATACGGATGGCTAAAAGCTTGGCTAGGATTTTGTAATCACAGTTTAAAAGCGAGATTGGGCGATAGGATCCACATTCCAGGGGGTCTTTGTTTTTCTTTAATAGTAATGAAATTGAAGCCTGATAAAGACTAGGCGGTAGCTTTGAGGTATTAAGGCACTCTGCAAATAGTCGAGACAAGAATGGGCAAAGCAGACCAGAAAACGTCCTGTAAAATTCGGTTGGAAAACCATCCGGACCCGGTGATTTACCACTGTTCATTGCGGACACTGCTGTTGCAATCTCCTCAGGTGTAAATTCTTCTTCTAGACAGTCATGGGTGTCTGTATCAATTGAAGGCATATTCAGGCCATTAAAGAAGGAATCAATCAGCAAAGGGTCTTGAGGGGATTCAGAGGTGTATAGCGCAGAGTAAAATTGTTTGAATTGATCATTGATCTCTTTATGTATAACTGTGGTGGCACCAGACGGGGTCCTTATTTGTGGGATTAAACGTGAGGCCTCAGATTTACGGATCTGATGTGCAAGGAGTTTACTGGCCTTGTCGCCTTGTTCATACACTCTGTACCGAGCTCGCAAGAGTAACTGTTCAGCTTGCCTGGTAGAAAGCTCATCAAATTCAGATTGGAGTAGTTGGCGCTCTTTATGCAGATCAGAGGAAGGAACCGTAGCATACTTCTCATCCAATGTGGCTATGGATTCGCTCAGGTCCCGAAGTCGCTGAGAGCGAACTCTGTTTTGGTTGGCTGTATAAGAAATAATTTGGCCACGTAGGTATGCTTTGAGAGACTCCCATATGGTAGAGCAGGACATACCTGGTGTTGAATTAGTTTCTAGGAATAAGGTGATTTCAGAAGAAATGAAATTGACAAACTCCTTATCTGAGAGTAAAATGGGGTTAAGACGCCATTGATAACACATAGGAGGTCGCTGGGGAAACTCTAGTTCAAGCACTAATGGTGAATGGTCAGAAATAACAATACTCTTGTAAGTACACTGCCGAAGGTTAGGCAGAAGTTTTTTGTCCAAAAAGAAGTAATCAATCCGGGAGTATGTTTGATGAACATGAGAATAAAAGGAATACTGTCTATCTGTAGGATGTAGGAAACGCCAGGCCTCAAACATGGCATATTTCTGAAGAAAGGCTTGAATAAGTAGGGCACATTTAGATGGGCCTGTAGTTGTTCGTGAGGACTTGTCAGAACTGGGGACATTTTGCAGTTGAAATCCCCCCCTAAAATCAACAAATGAGAATCTAAATTGGGTATAGCAGACAAAAAGGAAGAAATGAAACTTGTGTCATCCCAATTGGGAGCATAAACACTAGCCAAAACAAGAGGGGTAGAAAACAGTTTACCGGTTACTATGACGTATCGTCCCTTAGGATCAGCGATAACCTCAGAAGCTACAAAGGGAGTGGCTTTATCAACCAAAATGGCAGCCCCTCTTGATTTACTATGAAAGTTAGAGTGGAACACTTGACCAACCCAGTCCCTACGCATCCTAAAGTGCTCACCAGTCCTCAAGTGAGTCTCTTGTAGAAATGCAACATTTGCATTCAAACCCTTTAAGTGTGTCAACACCCTCTTACGCTTCACTGGGTTATTAACCCCTTTGGTGTTCCACGAAATGTACTTGATCGCATTGTTTCGGCCCCTCTGGGCATTCCCATTATACAATCCTGTCATTAGAGCATAGAATGGAAAAGCAATGAGCGCCCAGAAACCCCAGAATAACTTGTCTCAGAGTAATAATGTACGGTGGTAGATGTTTGGAAAAAGTACAGAAAAAAAAACAAAAAAGACAGAATGACAACATTAGAACTGAACAATTCAACCCCTCCCCCCACCCCCTCCCCCCATCCCAGACAATACCTCCCCAAACGAGGTACAAGCCTAAATAGAACATGTTCTCTTCGCACAGTATGTCTGTGAGAGTGCGGTCTTAAACCTAAACCCACAGTCCCGCTCTTTAAAGTCGCGTTTTGTTAGTGGATCAAACAGCAAAAAGAGATAATCATTTTTTAAATAAAAATAAATAAAAGTGAATCCCTTGTGCAGACGAAATTACAAAAGCACCACTTGCAGATGTATATATTTATATTCCCAGTCTTATAACAGGCATTTGAGAGAGAAAATAAAGAAAATAAAGAAAATGTATAAAGGCTCTCAGCCGAAAACCTAATTTGAAGTAAGGAAATCGTAGTAAGACAGCTTACAACCAAGACCAAAAAACTACGTGTGCGCAACGTTGAACGCTTGCTGGGCATAAATGACGCTCAGAACTTTTAAAATTTAAGTGAAGACCCCAAAAAACGTGTCGCCTCGGGAAGCATTTACTGTTTACTGGGTCAATGCAAACGGATGCAGTAAGCAAATAACCAAGAATATTTTGAGTCACTGAGACATTATGTAAACAAACTGAATAGGTGAACAAGACAGCCTAGAAAACACAGGAGTATAGTAAAACCTCAATACAATGAAATTAAAATGACTGAATGCTTGTAAGGCAAGCACACTAGATGATCAAAACATTAGATCACATCAAATAAGCCTGAATGGGTTCGCCAACTCCCCAACTATACAAAATTAGCATGTTGTAGCTAAACATAATTGTACCACAGGTGGGTTACTTACTATCCACAGTTCGCAAGCAACAGTTGCTGAACTATGAGCAAGTTCAAGACTTCTTGATGTGACATTGAATGTGAGAGAGAGCCTCAACCGGAGATTCAAATGTGTAGTCTTTACCATCATGAGATAGCCATAAACGGGCCGGGAATCGCAGTCCGTACTTCACACCTGGATGGTCCCGAAGTAGTCGTTTGGCCTGTCCGAAAGCTGCGCGCTGCCTGGAAACAGTGGGGGAGTAGTCCTGGTAGATGGAGAAGCTCTGTCCTTGAAAGCTCAGAGTGGTATTGCGGGCTCGTTGGAGAATCTCCATCTTCTCATGGAAAAAGTGCACTCGAAGAATTATGTCACGGGGCCTCTCCCCATCCCGGGGCTTTGGGCGCAGCGACCGGTGGGCACGATCAATCAGGGGCTTTTCATCTAAGGCAAGAACATCCTTCAGCAGCCCAGAAACGAAATCCGTGGCGCGAGGCATTTCCGCTGACTCTGGGACTGATACAAGTCTCAGGTTATTGCGGCGAGAGAATCCCTCTAAACTTACACAGCTCTCCTTCACCTTTTTCAAATCCGCAGCTAGGCGTTTCACGTCAGCCTCCAGGGATGTAGTTAAGTCGGAGACATTTGTAGCGAAGGTCTCCAGTGCTGCAATCGTTGTAGTGTGCGACGCCATTGTTGTTTTGAGTGATGTGATTGCTGGCACCGTCTCGTTCCGCAGGATGGTTAGATCTGCTTTTAAAGTATCAGAAACCTCCTTTATTCGGGCCTCAATCGTAGCAACCACCTCCGTTTTCATTTCAACTATCTCAGAGCGTAGTAGTTTGATGGCCTCGAGAATGTTCACTTCAGCGCCGCCAGGCCAAGCCGCCCCCCCGGGTAAAGTATCAGTCCCCGGGCCGTCAGGCTCAGGGGAGGGCGGTGATGAGAGTGTGTCTTGTAGGCCGGGTTTTCTCAAAGTCATGCTTTTGGCCTTATGTTTCGTCGACATGCTGACATTTGGAAGTAAAGTAGTCTTGGTTTTTACGGGAAGGGATCACCAAAATAATATATGAAAATAAATACGGTTCTGCTGCAAAATTCACATAAACTTTAAAAATACCACGGGAGCAAACGGAAAACACGTCAGTCGCACATGGCGTCCCTCCAATCCCCCCCTGAATACTTATTTAAATAAGATATTTCTGTTTTCGATTTTTTTTATAAATTAGCCAAAAAATCCCCAAAACTGTTTTTCCTTTGTCTTTATGGGGTATTGTTTGTAGATTGATTTTTTAAAATCCATTTTAGAATAAGGCTGTAAGGTAACAAAATGTGGAAAAGGGGAGTAAGTCTGAATACTTTCCAAATGCACTGTAACTCTACCCACAACTACGTTTCTGGGCATGTCCTTTGACCTGGTAGGCTCAACTATTGCAGTGCTTCCTGGAGACAATGCCACATTTTTAGGAAATTTACCCCAAAGTAAGTGTTCAGTCTTGGGAGAAAGAGTCACAGCTTGAGTGAGCTTCACGGTGCCAATCTTGCCATCAACTTCCTGTCCCTTCCATCTTGTGACACATGTCATCATCTGTAGAAACTGCTCACCCTCTGGTGAGTGAGTCTGGCCTTCCATGTTGTTGACTAGCTTCCAGTATTCATCAGTGCACTTCATCTCATGCAATAGATGCTTAATGACATTCGATCCCAGGATGAGATCATCCCGCTGTCCAGGAACAACTAGGGTGGGCACTTTAACATCAATTCCATAGATTTACATCTCCAAGTCATAGAAACACTTTGGTGAACTCTTTAGGAGGGCTGATAATGCTGAGGAAGGGCAGCTGCTTCCAAAACTGTCTGCTCAGGATGCTTAGTCAATGTAGAGGCCATAGACCCAGGGTCAAGCATGTCCTTAAGATGCACTTTCCCATGTGTAGACAGAGAGGTGTAAAACAAACCTGAAAAAAGCCTCAACCTCTTGTGAACCTAACATAACAATTGTCTCTACTTATTTTGCAGAAGAGCACAAAATGTAACATGTTTTCTCGAGATCATCAGATTCTTTCTTGGGGGCAGACAGTTGAACACCCCCCCCCCCCCCCCCCCCCGTCTGTGGGCGTGTCAGTTTAACGGTTGCGGCTTCGGTGGGTTTCTCTGGTGCTGTGTAGGGTGTCTCTCGCCGCCGGGATGTTTTGAACAACCTAACTACCAATGATCTGGTGAAAAGCACCAGAGGCACAGGTTCTCGTGTCTACAGTGCATCACAGTGGAGTGATCTGCTGAGCCACAAACCCTGCATTCCCTACGCCTGAAGGGTTGGGCGGGGAAAGATGGTGCCTTGGCCTGTTTCTGTGAAACCATAACAGGTAGTATGGTCTTCTCTAAGGTACGTTCAAGCAGGTAAATGAGCCTCTCGATACTTGCACTCTGCCCATCTTGTCTGGCGCTTGGTGTGAGAGAAGTGTCACTGCACACTTCCACATTGGCCCTGCCTTCAAACTGAGTTGTCTTGGGGGATGTGCTGTTCCTTGCTTTGAGGATACAGCGGTAGATTGACACCATGGTGGCCTTTCTGCAGCGTTCATGTTCATAGATTCTCTCCTGTATTTCACTCGCAGTCCATTTCTCAGCAGACTTGGAATTGGAATACTGCTGCCAGTTTAGGGGTCAGGGCAGTAGGTTCCAAACATCATGACGACATCTCAGTTGGAGCTGACAATATTTTTTACCTTGTCTCATAAGGCCCTCGTCAGTGACATCTGCTGCCTTGTTCAATCGAACTCAATACTCCATTACAGCCTCTCTGGGTACAGGTTTAGTATTGTAAAAATCAGCCAAAGGCATGCATGAATAGGCCAATTCACATCATTTCTGTTTCAGAATGTCAAATACGATTTCTGGTTTCTCTTTAGGATCAACAGTGGTCTCATTGCGTAAATGTATCTTTACCATGTCTCTTGCTTTGTCAGATAATCGACTAATCAACTCATCCGATTGATCCCCAACAGGACATCCCTTCCTCCTCAAGTATGTAGGATGTTCCTTCACGTCTGATTGCATGGTGAACTTCATTTTACTGAGATCTACATACTGTATCCTGCTGACTCTGAGTGATGATCACTTATCTTCTCTGCACTAAAGTGCTGGACCTGCCACTCTGTATTTCTTCCCTAATGGAGTTGCCTATTTCCATGGCTAGCTGAGGAACCAGCTCAGCTAAACCATCTACAGGGGAATTTTGATTAACACTAGATGACGGGTAGAAAGAGGAGGAAGGGAAGCGCTACTAAGGTACACAATGGTACATTTTGGTAGACAGAAGGTGCTCTTTGGTAAAAGGGGTGAATTGGTCATCAAAAAGAAAGGAGGACCAAGGCACTCTAAATATAATTAATTAAAATAACTTTATTTGTTATGGCATGTTCAATAGACACAAGGTTTTAAAAATCCGACGTGTTTCGGCTGCATGGCCTTCGTCAGGGAGTACAAAGAAATAATACAATGTCCTCTTTTGAACAGCGTTTCCAATTATCCCTAATTTGAAGAGGGAGTGGTTACAAAATTGATTGGACACACCTAGTAAGCAATACTATACATATTAAAAAGTGAAATACTGTAGCTATGTTATCATAAAAATACAACTCCAAGCTAGAAGTATCAGAACACTTAGAAAGGTAGTTCTAACCTTAAATATGACTGGGAGAAGTGTCAAGAATAAGAAAGTATTTTGTTTTTGCATTGTGTGTGTGTGTGCTTCACACCTTCTATGTGAGTCACTGTACAGATAACGTTTAAGCTTGGTGTTTTTACTTTACAGTAATGTCGTTTTGTACATTTAGTCAACTGTAATTCTGTGTCTTACAACAATATATCCCTTTATTTGATTCACCACAGAGTGGAGGATGCAGAGGATTTGGATGATGCCTTTTGGGAGCCACCCCTCCACAGCAAGCACCCCCACCGGTCAAGGTCTTCATCCTCCACTGCTATGTCACTCACCCTGTCTGATGGTTCTATATCCACTTTTCATAGACCTCTTGAAAAATAAAATAGGGGCTTGTAGCACCATTCGTCCTAACAGAATCAGGTTCCCCAAGACCAAGGTAAACAACATGACAAAGACAGTGGAGAGGGGACCGCACGTTGGATCAGGACTAACAAGCTGCTTTTTGTGAAATGGAAGGACACCAGGGAAGTAACCATGCTCATCACACAGCATAAGGCAATCAATAATGAAATGTCAGATTTTCTGTCTGAAATGCCAGTTCGCGTTTTGTTTCCTGGCAGAGGGATTGCTTCAAAGACTATCACGTCATGCACAAGCTACGGTGAAAGCGAAATCTAATCATCTACACGTGGGACGTAAAACGAACAGGAATGCCATTTGTAAATAGTTCACCTTATTTCAATTTTTGCACCTTTTTAATTGAAGGGCACATTGGTTTGACAAGACATTTTTATATATATTTTCTAATGTATATCTGTTGCTTTTATGCTGTTTTTGTAAACAGTTCATTTGTATGTGGGACCAATACATTGGATATGCCTATGCTAAACGTTCAGGCACTTTGGAGAGGTTGAAAAAAACACCTGGATATCCCCTGTATGTTCCCCGACACCACCACAATGTTTCAGAGAGGTTGGTGTTGTATACATGTAGTTTTAATATTGAACAATAACTCTTTTACGCACATCCAGTTTGCAAAAACAGTGCAATGACCACATTGACTCTTTGGAGAGGTTGAAAGGACATTTGAATGTCAGTTGTTGATGTGTGCAGAGGGTCCCTGGTTCGAGCCCAGGTAGGAGCGAGGAGAGGGACGGAAGCTAAACTGTTACATTGATGCTGTTGACCCGGATCACTGGTTGCTGCTGTGAAATGGCTAGCTAGTTAGCGGTGGTGCGCGCTAATTGCATTTCAATCGGTGACGTCACTCGCTCTGAGACCTTGAAGTAGTTGTTTCCCTTGCTCTGCAAGGGCCGATGCTTTTGTGGAGCGATGGGTAATGATGCTTCAAGGGTGGCTGTTGTTGATGTGTGCAGAGGGTCCCTGGTTCGAGCCCAGGTAGGGGCGAGGAGAGGGATGGAAGCTATACTGGTACAGTAGCAGAGAGAACAGTCTATGACTTGTTGTAAGCGATTGCTGTTATACTGTTTAAAAACTTTTGCACTCTCATCCTTCAACCACACAACTACAGCTAATTATACCAGCAAATATAATAGGACAGATGAAGAAAGCAACCAATCTAACCAGCCGTTGAGACACCATTGTCTTTAGCATGCATTGAAAAGCTGCATTTTAATGCGTTGTTCTACAGTATCAACATTTCACTGACCGGAATTGAAGATGTCAGAAATGTAACAGTGGATTCTACTGCCTTTACTGTCATGTGACTGTAATACTAGACACCTTTTTTTTCCCCTTCAACCCCAGACAGCCTTTTCACCAGTTTAATGAGGTGAGCTGTGGTTTTCAGTGACCTCCATTGGAATAAAAAGAGGTCTCTGAATTGATTTATTTTCATACATGCCTAGTATGTAGGTCCTGGATGGCAGGAAGCTTGTCCCCAGTGATGTACTCGGCTGTATGCTCTTCCCTCTGTAGTGCCTTAAGGTCGGATGCCGAGTAGTTGCCATACCAGGCGGTGATGCAACCAGTCAGGATGCTCTTGATGGTGCAGCTGCATAACTTTTTGAGGATCAGGGGACCCATGCCAAATTTTTCAATCTCCTGACGGGGAAAAGGCGTTGTCGTGCCCTCTTCATGAGTGTCTTGGTGTGTTTGGACCATGATAGTTTGTTGGTGATGTGGACACCAAGGAACTTAATTTTCAATCCGCTCCACTACAGCCCTTTTTGATGTGAATGGGGGCGTGTTCTGCCCTCCTTTTCCTGTAGTCCACGATCATCTCCTTTGTTTTGCTCATGTCGAGGGAGAGGTTGTTGTTCTGGCACCACACTGCCAGGTCTCTGACCTCCTCCCTATAGGCTGTCTCATCATTGTCGGTGATCAGGCTGTTGTGTCGTCAGCAAACTTAATGATGGTGTTGGAGTTGTGCTGGTCACGCAGTCGTGGGTGAACAGGGAGTACAGGAGGGGACTAAGCACGCACCCCCGTGTTGAGGATCAGTGTGGCCGATGTTGTGTTGCTTACCCTTACCACCTGGGGGAGGCCCTTCAGGATGTCCAGGATCCAGTTGCAGAGGGAGGTGTTCAGTTCCAGGGTCCTTAGTTTAGTGATGAGCTTTGTGGGCACTATGGTGTTGAACGCTGAGCTGTAGTCAGTGAACAGCATTCTCACATAGGTGCTCCTTTTGACCAGGTGGGAAAGGGCAGTATAGAGCACGATTTATATTGCATCATCTGTGGATCTGTTGGGGCGGTATGCGAATTGAGGTGGATATATAGGGTTTCTGGGATGATGGTGTTGATGTGAGCCTTGACCAGCCTTTCAAAGGCTATGGGGCAATAGTCATTTTAGGCAGGTTACCTTCACTTTCTTGGGCACAAGGACTATAGTGGTCTGTTTGAAACGTGTAGGTATTACAGAGGTTGAAAATGTCAGTGAAGACACTTGCCAGTTGGTCCGCGCATGCTCGGAGCACATGTCCTGGTAATCCATCTGACCCCTTGTGAATGTTGACCTTTTTAAAGGTTTTGCTCACATCGGCTACAGAGAGTGTTATCACACAGTCATACCGAACAGCTGGTGCTCTCATGCATGCCTCAGTGTTGCTTGCCTTGAAGCGAGCATAAAAGGCACTTAGCCCGTCTGGCAGACTTGTGTCACTGGGCAGCTCGGGCTGGGTTTCCCTTTGTTGTCCGTAATAGTTTGCAAGCCTTGCCACATCCAACGAGCATCAGAACCGGTGTAGTAGGATTCAATCTTAGTCCTGTATTTACGCTTTGCCTGTTTGATTGGGTTGGCGCCCCACCCTTGAGTTGTGCCGTTGCGGAGATCTTTGTGGGCTATACTCGGCCTTGTCTCAGGATGGTAAGTTGGTGGTTGAAGATATCACTCTAGTGGTGTGGGGGCTGTGCTTTGGCAAAGTGGGTGGGGTTATATCCTGCCTGTTTGGCCCTGTCCGGGGGTATCATCGGATGGGGCCACAGTGTCTCCTGACCCCTCCTGTCTCAGCCTCCAGTATTTATGCTGTAGTAGTTTATGTGTCGGGGGGCAAGGGTCAGTCTGTTATATCTGGAGTACTTCTCCTGTCTTATCCGGTGTCCTGTGTGAATTTAAGTATGCTCTCTAATTCTCTCTTTCTTTCTCTCTCTCGGAGGACCTGAGCCCTAGGACCATACCTCAGGGCTACCTGGAATGATGACTCCTTGCTGTCCCCAGTCCACCTGGCCGTGCTGCTGCTCCAGTTTCAACTGTTCTATGAAAAGCCAACTGACATTTACTCCTGAGGTTCTGACTTGTTGCACCCTCGACAACTACTGTGATTATTATTATTTGACCATGCTGGTCATTTATGAACATTTGAACATCTTGGCCATGTTCTGTTATAATCTCCACCCGGCACAGCCACCCCTCATAGCCTCATAGCCTTTCTAGGGAGTTTTTCCTAGCCACCGTGCTTCTACACCTGCATTGCTTGCTGTTTGGGGTTTTAGGCTGGGTTTCTGTACAGCACTTTGATATATCAGCTGATGTAAGAAGGGCTATATAAATACATTTGATTTGATTTGATGGTTCGTCTGAGGGCATAGCAGGATTTCATATAAGTGTCTGGATTAGTGTCCCGCTCCTTGAAAGCAGCAGCTCTAGCCTTTAGCGCGGTGTGGATGTTGCCTGTAATCCATAGCTTCTGTCGGGGATATGTACATACGGTCACTGTGCGCACGACATTGTCGATCCACTATTGATGTAGCCTGTGACTGAGGTGGTATACTCCTTAATGCATTTGGATGAATCGCAGAACATATTACAGTCTGTGCTAGCAAAACAGTCAACATATGACAACAAATGAATGCAATCTCATTTAATGAGGAAAATTATCTTGGGTTGGAGAAGCCTCTAGTGATGGCTCTATACATTCTGGTGAAAAAGGAGGGTTTGCGACTCTTCTCTTCAGGTGGGAAGGAATATGCGATGTCATTTCCCTCTGGAGCAAAGGTGCCATGAGAATTTGCCCTCGACTCTGCAAAGAAAGACCATCCTGTATGTCATGGGTAATAATTCAGAGGAGAGTGCAATGTCTTTCCAAATGAATTAGTTGAACGGTAAAGTAATAATATCTTAGTCTTGACTGAGCAGCAGCCTAAACAACAGCAGGGCTTACCTGTAAAGTACACAGTAGGGGAAGTGTTCTGAGGCTGGTTCTCCAGAGACTCTTGAGGACAGAGGTTCTTACTAACTTTCTTGGAACCCTGGTTGGTGGGAAAAGGCACATTATAATGGAAAATGTTATATATCTTAAAATACAGTATATCAACTGCAAAAAGGCAATACAATGCTAAAATACTGAATTATTTAAACAAATAATATCTCATACATTCAAAAGCAGTGTTATTCATGAAGATATGTACTTGTACTATACCTTTGTGTTAAAGCATAACTTGCTAAAAATGGTTTTCTTGCTTTTCTTGGACTTGAAGATGGGGATCTGCTCTCCAGTACTGCTGGTGGTATCCCTTACTAAATCCAACATCCCTTCTACAATGTCACTGGTGGCCATGCTGGTACCGGACTCAAAAGAACATTTGGCATTGGCTTTGGTGATCATTTGATGACTTGAGCCAACTGATAAGGCATCCATCATTTTGTTGACCATGACCTTGGTGAGCTGATTCATTGTGTCACTATCCTCTGGCTTGCTCTGATTGAGCTGGATAGGAAAGACCATGCAAGTAGAGGTGCTTGGTTTGTTCTGGACTGAAACATCAATGTTTAAATCTTCATACTCATCTGATGTCTGTTTTAGGAAGCCCTTCACTGTCTCTTCAGCAAATATCTGGAGAAGCTGAGAGGAGAGCTTCCTGGATATGGTACATTGTTCCTTTCCCCATTTCAGCCTTGAAAGAATGGAGTCTGAAGCACTTCTGGCTGCTGCCAATGTTAGGACCTGTGGAGTGCTGTGGCTGTCCTGAATGGCTATCACTTTATCCACAAATTCATGACTGAAAATGTGGATGGTCCCAGTGGAAATTATTTTTCTCAATTTCCTAACAGCAGATCGGAGGTTGTCAGGATGAGAAGCAACTTTTCCATCTTCCTGTGTGTTCTCAACACTTTCCACCATTCTGTCCACTACCACCCCAGCAGCTTGCCTAACTTTGTCCACAAAGGATGGGGGAAGTAAGTCCTCTGTGTAAAACATGTCCTGAATGATCATGTTTCTTACAATGGGAAAGTCACTCTGAGCAGGTAGTTCAGTGGGGATGGGAGTACCGGGCAAGGTAAAGTCCCATTCTGACTGCTTTGATTTTGAAGTAGGTGTTAGAGAGATGGAGGAGCGTGAAGAAGAGGTATTTCTTGTCTTTTTGCTGGCAGCACTCCTACAACGGATCATGCCAATATCCTCCAGCATGGATCCTGAGAGCTCAGTGGTTTTAGGTAGTAATTCATGCGGAATGTCCACACAGGCTTCTTTTCCACCAGGTGTAACACTGCTCTGGTTGACCTCAAGATGGCCGAGATTAGCTCTCAGTGATGCAGAACTGCTTTCATATGTAAAGATTTGGATTGAATCAAGAGTTGTGTCTGATCTTTGAAGATCTTTTCTGATAATCTCCTTAATCTTACTTTGCAGACTGTGGTAGATGTTACGAGCAACAGACCAGATCCTTTTCTCAGAAACCTGTCCAGTGGTGAGCAGGGAGGTTCCAGATACCATGTCAGATGAATGGGTGGTCTGGGTGAGCTCCTGCTGGTCTTTCACCATGGTTTGTATAATATCAGTAGATGTGGTGGATGTAGATACAGACTGATCTGTTGTACCTTCTTCCACAATGTTAAATGATCTAGAGAGGACCTCACTCACTCCTTTCTCAGCTTTGGTTTGGAACTCATGACTAGAGAGTTTCTGGAGGCTCTTTGTTGAAAGACTATGGGAAGATGCAATGCCTTTGGAGGCAGCCGTGCTGCAATCTAGACTTACTGGAGAGGTTCGCTCAGGAGAATCTTGGAGACGTTCAAACATGTCTTCACATGGTGTTGGGGACCTTGACAAGGAGATGTTATTCAGCTGAGACAGAACACCACCTACCAACACGTTGACCTCAAGGGACATATCAGATATTTTCTTTCCTACTGTGGAGAAGCAAGGTGCATTTGATGTCTGATCCTCGCATGAGGTCAAGATTGTTGAAATGACCTCTTTGGTATTATTGTTCATTAGACACTCGTCTGTTTCAGTCCAGAGAAGTTTTGAACTCTCGCTGACACCCCTGTGTAGAGCCACTTCCTGGTTCAAACTGGGCAAGTGAGGCACACTCTTATTAGCTTGCGTCAAGTTCTGGCTTGCCAAACCAAGGTACTCCTCAGTCACAAGATGTTCAGAGTCCTCTGTGGGTATATGACTGGACATTCTGCTCAGCATGTCTGACCTCCGCTGGTGAATGGTGAAGTCCTTTAATGTCTTCTTAATATTGTTATATAAACTAGTGGTAGCTGACCAGATCCTGCTCTGTAGCTTTTGTGCTTTTTCCAGGAGGTCAGGTTCTCTCTCCTCTACTTCTGCAGGTTGCGCCAAGCTCTGCAGGTCTTCCACAAATGTGTCAATGATGCCAAAGGCAGCAGAATCTGCACAAATATCCTTTGACCATGTGTACCGGTTTTGAATGGAACCAGACCTGGACGCTACAGAATAAGCAGGCTTTGCACTAGTTAAGCTACTGGTGGACTTTTCAACTAGGAACTCACTCACTGCTTGAGTGGCGTTTCTCTTGAATTCCTCACTTGAGAGTTTTTTCATGCAATTTAACAGACTGGTCAAAGAAGCTGTGGAATTACTTCTGCTGTCCTCAATTTGAGAGGGGAACTCACATACTATTGATGATGAGGCCCTGGAATGGGAGATATCCCCAAGCTGAGCCAGAACACCTTCTACAAATTGTTGTCTCTCAATAGAGAAGTCTGATCCTTTTTCTCCAACAGTGTACAGGGGGTCCTCCTTTGACATCTCAGTGTTGTACAAGACCAGAAGCTCTGAGATGACTTCTTTGGTGCAAGTTGTCAGAAGGAGCTTGCTTTCTTCTGAGTCAGTTTGTGCCCAAAGAAGTTTTGAGCTCTCACTTAGGCCTCTTTGTAAAGTAACTTCACCAGTGGACTCTGGCAACTGAGGCTCACTCTTACTGGGCCTATATTTCATGTCTAAGCAAGGAAGTGGAACTGTCTCCTTAAACTCAGCATTTGTGATGTTGTCATCAGATGTGACAATGCTCTTTAAGGCACATCGCTGAAGCTTGCCGAAATAATCTTTCAAGTTGTTTTGGATGCTGTGGTAAATGTGAACAGCAGCAGACCAGGCACACTTCTGTTGGGGACTCTCTTCAGATTCAGCCAAGGACTTCATATCTGACACGAAAGTCTTAACAACTACTGACGCTGCTGAGCCCACTGGGTGAATTGACTCTGTCTTCACAATGCCAGACAATGTTTGACCTGATACAGCACCTGTTAACTCAGACTGAACGACTGAACTAGGAAAGCTCAAACTACTGACTTTTTTGGCAAGAACTCCACTCACTGCTTGCATTGCTGATGTTAGAAACAGCCGGCTGGAGAGTTTTTGGATGCTCTTAGATGTGAGCGTGCAGGAGGAACCAGATTCACCAATATTGTAGCTGCTCTCGTATTTCCTTATCAGGGCATCAAGATCATCAATGAAGCCAACATGCGATGCCAAAAACGTGATCTTGTCCTTCAGATCTTTCAGCAAATTCTGTTCGTTCTCATCAACAAAAGCCACCATTGTGTCAGAGATGGTGGTCATGACTTTCCCTGTTAGACTCTTGCTCTCTTGGTCAACTTTTTCAAGTTTAGAAGCCAGCTCTCTCACCATGGCCTCAGTCACCTTGGTCTGTGAGTCTCCCCTTACAGGTGTCACTAGAGAGGTTTGACTTGCGGAGGCACTCTTAACGACCAGTGATACGGCCGACTTGACATCTTTAATCACTTCTGCCATTACAGCAGGGGTCATCTTCGGAGAGCTTGCGATTCCAGATGGAGAATCGGACATGCATGCAAGTTTGAAGAGAGAACCTTGCAGGCTGTCCTGTACACAGGTGACGAGGGTGTCCTCTGAGAGACCTAAAAGGACTTGTAGCGACTCAGAGTTGGTGGTCTTCTTCTGCACATCAGACAGAGAGGTTTGAGTGCTTGAAAAAAACAAACAGAAATCATCACAGTCAAACAAATAATATGTAAGGCTGTGAGGCACGTTGCTCTGGTGGAGGTGTGTCAAACACATCTGCACCATTGAAAACAATGGGGGAATCGTTGCTTTTGCTCTGAGAAAACACCTTAGTGTGGTGGAGGTGTGTCAACCACATCTAATAATAAAAAATTATAATTTATTCAATTTCTATAGCTGTTTTCATTACAGAAAGATAAAAGAGAAAAGCTTCTGCCGGTTTGGAGAAGAAAAGAAAACAGACTAAAAGATTCTGTTTTAAAGTCAAATAATATGATACTTTTTTTGTATAAGTAATTTGTATTGAAACTGACTCGTACAGTTGAAGTCGGAAGTTTACATTCAATTAGGTTGGAGTCATTAAAACTTGTTTTTCAACCAGTCCACAAATTTCTTGTTAACAAACTAGTTTTGGCAAGTCGGTTAGGACATCTACTTTGTGCATGACACAAGTCATTTGTCCAACAATTGTTTACAGACAGATTAGTTAACTTATAATTCACTGTATCTCAATTCCAATGGGTCAGAAGTTTACATGCACTAAGTTGACTGTGCCTTTAAACAGCTTGGAAAATTCCAGAAAATGATGTCATGGCTTTAGAAGCTTCTGTTAGGCTAATTGACATCATTTGAGTCTGTGGATGTATTTCAAGGCCAGCCTTCAAACTCAGTGCCTCTTTGCTTGACATCATGGGAAAATCAAAAGAAATCAGCCAAGACCTCAGAAAAAAAATTGGTTCATCCTTGGGAGGAATTTCCAAACGCCTGAAGGTACCACGTTCATCTGTACAAACAATAGTACGCAAGTATAAACACCATGGGACCACGCAGCCGTCATACCACTCAGGAAGGAGACGCGTTCTGTCTCCGATAGAGAGATGAACGTACTTGGGTGCGAAAAGTGCAAATCAATCCCAGAACAACAGCAAAGGCCCTTGTGAAGATGCTGGAGGAAATAGGTACAAAAGTTTCCATATCCACAGTAAAACGAGTCCTATATCGACATAACCTGAAAGGCCGCTCAGCAAGGAAGAAGCCACTGTTCCGGAAACCGCCATAAAAAAGCCAGACTACGGTTTGCAACTGCACATGGGGACAAAGATCGAACTTTTTGGAGAAATGTCCTCTGGTCTGATGAAACATAAATAGAACTGTTTGGCCATAATGACCATCATTATGTTTGGAGGAAAAAGGGTGAGGCTTGCAAGCCAAAGAACACCATCCCAACCGTGAAGCACGGGGGTGGCAGAATCATGTTGTGGAGGTGCTTTGCTGCAGGAGGGACTAGTGCACTTCACAAAATAGATAGCATCATGAGGAAGTAAAACTATGTGGATATATTGAAGCAACATCTCAAGACATCAGTCAGGAAGTTAAAGCTTGGTCGCAAATGGGTCTTCCAAATGGACAATGACCCCAAGCATACTTCCAGAGTTGTGGCAAAATGGCTTAAGGACAACAAAGTCAAGGTATTGGAGTGGCCATCACAAAGCCATGACCTCAATCCTATAAAAAATGTGTGGGCAGAACTGAAAAAGTGTGTGCGAGCAAGGAGGCCTACAAACCTGACTCAGTTACACCAGCTCTGTCAGGAGGAATGGGCCAAAATTCTCCCAACTTATTGTGGGAAGCTTGTGGAAGGCTACCCAAAACATTTGACCCAAGTTAAACAATTTAAAGGCAATGCTACCAAATACTAATTGAGTGTATGTAACCTTCTGACCCACTGGGAATGTGATGAAAGAAATAAAAGCTGAAATAAATTATTCTTTCTTCTATTATTCTGACATTTCACATTCTTAACATAAAGTGGTGATCCTAACTGACCTAAAACAGGGAATTTTCACTAGGATTAAATGTCAGGAATTGTGAAAAACTGAGTTTAAATGTATTTGGCTAAGGTGTAAGTAAACTCCGAATTCAACTGTATATGGCAATATCTATCCTCTAAAAAAAAATCGAAATTGCTATAAACATCAAATACTGTTTAAGGACAATCATAAATACAAGGCAGTATTGAAGAATGGTTACGGACATACCTCATGGCTGGCATGGGTAATGGTTTTGGGCAGTAGCTTCCACTGCCCAGACTGCGCATCTCCTTAGTCAGGTAAATCTCCTTGAACTTAAATTGTTGTGATTCCTGCTCTTCTTCCTCTTCTTGCTCCATACAGTTGGAGGAAGGGTAGGGAGTCGGGATGCGAAAGCTATTGTAAGACTTTCGACTGCCTGGCCTCTTAGGTACACCAGCCTCAGTAAATCTCACGCGGGACTTGGTGTTAGCCTTATCGTCCTCCAGACTGGTGAGTGACACTGTGAGAGATCTCTGTGACAATGGAGAGGAGGCAGCATCTTGGATGCCCAGTAGTTCGTAAAGACCTGGGATGATGATCTGCATCAGCTTGTCCGATAAAAACTGGACAATCCTCAGACACAAGCCGGCAAGCTGTTGTTTTGTCAGCTGTATTCCAGAAACAGAAGAAGTGCTTTAAAATGTTGCACAGTGCGTCTTTCAAAAGCTTATGAACAAGGTTAAACATTCAGTGATCATTGTATTCTAAATAATCTTTAATATCTTACCGGGTCAGAAAAGCCATTACGAATCCCACTCCATTGCCTGAAAATTATTCATATGAATTATTCAATTTATTAATATTGTCAGAAATGTCGGTCAGTAGAGTCATCAGATTAGACAGTATTTTACACACGCTTTGTAGCAATTGTTTTGACAACATTGTGGTGTGATGTAACTTTTTCCGCACTGGAAATGTAGTTGATGAATCTGCTTTCATATAATCCTATTGCTTTCCAGGTTTAATAGTAGTACTGTACCAAAGAAAATAGAACATACTCCTCAGTTAGGTTCTGCAGGAAGTTGATAATCAGTGAAAAAGACTCAAGGTTTTTCGCACTGTTGAGGCTCTCCTCTTCTGTGGTTTCCACAGTGCTGCTTTGCTTCTGGTAGAAATAAACATTATGTGTCTCAAATAATGGCACCAACAGAGTCAAACTTAACATATACAACAAATATCAAACTGAAATAATGATTAACTGTTAAAGAGTGGAGGAGCATTGGCAACGTTGGACCAATTAAACAACTGCAACACAACAGAGATGGTTGTGGTACTTCAATATTTCCAATGATAGCATCACTAGAACATTTTATTGAATTAATGTTGAAATATGAAATGACGGTCAACTCAAAAGGTCAACTTACCATCTCATTGACAGCTTCAGAGGGCAGGAGGTCATCCACCACACAGACAGGCAGGTCTAGAGACTGGGACAAGGCTCTATGGTCATAAGCAGGAGAGAATGGAAACAACATCAGAGCAATCCCAATGGCAGAATCTAACCACTGTCTTCATGTTAAAGACTCACTTAGTAGTTAATACATGGCCACAAATAATGAGGGGTTCAAATAGATCTGCTGGGGACTTGACCCTACAAATGACTCCAAGAATGACGCCTGACCTGCCCCATAACAAGTTCTCTCTTATTAGTCTCTCTCTCTTAATCTCCACACAACAATCTAACTGGACAGAGTGTGAGTGGCCTTACCTGACTGTCTCAGTGTCAGAAACATCATAGTCTGGTTGTTCTATGTCCTCCAGGGACATCTCAGCTACAGCAGAGGGGGCAAAACCCGGGATGACCTCTCAAGCTGAAAATAACGACTGTTTATGTGAACTGAACCATTTACAGTGGCTTGCAAAAGTATTCACGCCCCTGGGCATTTTTCCTATTTTATTGCCTTACAACCTGGAATTAAAATGGATTTTTGGGGGGTTTGTATCATTTGATTTACACAACATGCCTACCACTTTGAAGATGCAAAATATTTTTATTGTGACACAAACAAGAAATAAGACAAAAAAAACGGAAAACTTGAGCGTGAATAACTATTCACCCCCCTAAAGTCAATACTTTGCAAAGACACCTTTTGCAGCAATTACAGCTGCAAGTCTCTTGGGGTATGTCTCTATAAGCTTGGCACATCTAGCCACTGGGACTTGCCCATTCTTCAAGGCAAAACTGCTCCAGCTCCTTCAAGTTGGATGGGTTCCGCTGGTGTACAGCAATCTTTAAGTCATACCCCAGATTCTCAATTGGATTGAGGTCTGGGTTTTGACTAGGCCATTCCAAGACATTCAAATGTTTCCCCTTAAACCACTCGAGTGTTGCTTCAGCAGTATACTTAGGGTCATTGTCCTGCTGGAAGGTGAACCTCTGTCCCAGTCTCAAATCTCTGGAAGACTGAAACAGGTTTCCCTCAAGAGTTTCCCTGTATTTAGCGCCATCCATCATTCCTTCAATTCTGACCAGTTTCCCAGTCCCTGCCGATGAAAAACATCCCCACAGCATGATGATGCCACCACCATGCTTAACTGTAGGGATGGTATTCTCGGGGTGATGAGACATAGCGTTTTCCTTGATGGCTAAAGAGCTCAATTTTGTCTCATCTGACCAGAGTACCTTCTTCCATACGTTTGGGGAGTCTCCCACATGCCTTTTGGCAAACACCAAACATGTTTGCTTATTTTTTTCTTTAAGCAATGGCTTTTTTCTGGTCACTCTTACGTAAAGCCCAGCTCTGTGTAGTGTATGGCTTAAAACCTCTTGGAAATTTTTCGTTCCATGCACCAAGAGTTCATGGACATGTGCGGTCCACCATGCTAGCCAAAGTTGCTAATTCGACAGAAGAAATGGACATTCTAAAATGGAACAACGATTTATTGTGGAACTAGGACTCCTTGCACTGCATTCTGATGGAAGATCATCAAAGGTAAGAGAATATTTATGATGTTATTTCGTATTTTTGTGGAATATGTTGGCTCCAACATGGAGGAGAATGGCTGGGCGCTGTCTCAGATTATTGCATGCTGTGCTTGGACTAAAGTTATTTTTTAAAATCTAACACAGCGGTTGCATTAAGAACAAGTGTATCTTTCATTTGCTGTACAACATGTATTTTTCAGCAAAGTTTATGATGAGTTTTTTGGTTAGATTACATGACTGTCCAAAATTTCTACGGACAATTTGGTGCATTTTGGAGCCGTATTCACAATGTAAAACCAGGATTTGTAGCTATAAATATGCACATTTTCGAACAAAACATAAATGTATTGTATAACATGATGTTATAAGACTGTCATCTGATGAAGTTGTTCAAAGGTTAGTGATTAATTTTATCTCTATTTGTGGGTTTTGTGAAAGCTACCTTTGCGGTGGAAAAATGGCGGTGTGTTTTTGGATATTGTGGTGAGCTAACATAAATATATGTTGTGTTTTCACTGTAAAACACTTAAAAAATCGGAAATATTGGCTGGATTCACAAGATGTTTATCTTTCATTTGCTGTACAACATGTATTTTTCATAAATGTTTTATGATGAGTATTTATGTATTTCACGTTGCTCTCTGTAATTATTCTGGCTGTTTTGATGCTATTTGTGACGATGGCTGCAATGTAAAACTACAGTGTATACCTATAAATAAACACATTTTCAAACAAAACATAAATGTATTGTATAACATGATGTTATAAGACTGTCATCTGATGAAGTTGTTTAAAGGTTAGTGATTAATTTTATCTCTATTTGTGGGTTTTGTGAAAGCTATGCTTGCGGTGAAAAAAAGGCGTTGTGTGTTTGGCTATTGTGGTGAGCTAACATAAATATATATTGTGTTTTCGCTGTAAAACATTTTAAAAATCGGAAATGTTGGCTGGATTCACAAGATGTTTATCTTTCATTTGCTGTATTGGACTTGTGATTTCATGAAATTATATTATATGATATCCCTGTGGCGCTAGGCTAGGCTATGCTAGTCAGCTTTTTTGATGAGGATGATCCCGGATCCGGGAGGGGGGGTCCGTAGAGGTTAAAGTGGTCCTATGGACAGATACTCCAATCCCCGCTGTGGAGCTTTGCAGCTCCTTCAGGGTTATCTTTGGTCACTTTGTTGCCTCTCTTGTTAATGCCCTCCTTGCCTGGTCTGTGAGTTTTTGTGGGCGGCCCTCTCTTGGCAGGTTTGTTGTGGTGCCATATTCTTTCCATTTTTTAACAATGGATTTAGTGGTGCTCTGTGGGATGTTCAAAGTTTCTGATATTTTTTTATAACCCAACCCTGATCTGTAGTTCTCCACAACTTTGTCCCTGACCTGTTTGGAGAGCTCCTTGGTCTTCATGGTGCCGCTTGCTAGGTGGTGCCCCTTGCTTAGTGGTGTTGCAGACAGGTGGACTTTATTTAACAAATAATGTGACTTCTGAAGGTAATTGGTTGCACCAGATCTTATTTAGGGGCTTCATAGCAAAGAGGGTGAATACAGATGCACGCACCACTTTTCCATTACATTTTTTTTTTTAGTATTTTGAAAAAAAATTAAAAATCATTTCACTTCACCAATTTGGACTATTTTGTGTATGTCCATTACATGAAATCCAAATAAAAATCTATTTAAATTACAGGTTGTAATGCAACATAATAGGAAAAATGCCAAGGGGGATGAATACTTTTGCAAGGCACTGTATCTTAATGGATCCAATCAATATGCTTAGTTTTCTGGAGATTTCATGTTTGACCAATATGCATGCAGCCCACCTTTTCACAACGATAAACATGTTATGCTTTTTTTTAAATATTAGAACCAGTGTTTGACTTAGGTAGGAACTCACTGCTGCTGAATACACCACCTCAAATGTTCCTCCTATAGTATAAGTTCAAAAGAATGGTGGAGCTCCTGCACCTAAAATATTATTATAATATTCATTTGTAAAGCACTTTTCATTATACAAGAATAATCTCAAAGTGCATAAAATAAAAAGATAAAATAGAGAAATAGTTACAAAAAAATATATATAAAATATAAACAGTATCGGCACCTATTTCATTCCAGGTCAAGCACTGATTAGAACATTTGGAATATGAGAATGTTAGAAGGACACGATGACATCATCAGACACATAATATAGAGACCATCTATAGACACAGACTGTACCTTGTAATATAGAGACCATCTATAGACATACCTTGTAATATAGAGACCATCTATAGACACAGACTGTACCTTGTAATATAGAGACCATCTATAGACACATACTGTACCTTGTAATATAGAGACCATCTATAGACACATACTGTACCTTGTAATATAGAGACCATCTATAGACACAGACTGTACCTTGTAATATAGACACAATCTATAGACACAGACAGTACCTTGTAATATAGAGACCATCTATAGACACAGACTGTACCTTGTAATATAGAGACCATCTATAGACACATACTGTACCTTGTAATATAGAGACCATCTATAGACACATACTGTACCTTGTAATATAGACACCATCTATAGACACAGTCTGTACCTTGTAATATAGAGACCATCTATAGACACATACTGTACCTTGTAATATAGAGACCATCTATAGACACATACTGTACCTTGTAATATAGAGACCATCTATAGACACATACTGTACCTTGTAATATAGACCATCTATAGACACAGACTGTACCTTATAATATAGAGACCATCTATAGACATACCTTGTAATATAGAGACCATCTATAGACACAGACTGTACCTTGTAATATAGATACCATCTATAGACACAGACAGTACCTTGTAATATAGAGACCATCTATAGACACAGACTGTACCTTGTAATATAGAGACCATCTATAGACACATACTGTACCTTGTAATATAGAGACCATCTATAGACACATACTGTACCTTGTAATATAGAGACCATCTATAGACACATACAGTACCTTGTAATATAGACCATCTATAGACACAGACTGTACCTTATAATATAGAGACCATCTATAGACATAACTTGTAATATAGAGACCATCTATAGACACATACTGTACCTTGTAATATAGACACCGTCTATAGACACAGACTGTACCTTGTAATATAGAAACAAATCTATCGACATACCTTGTAATATAGAGACCATCTATAGACACCTTGTAATATAGACACAATCTATAGACACAGACAGTACCTTGTAATATAGAGACCATCTATAGACACAGACTGTACCTTGTAATATAGAGAACATCTATAGACACAGACTGTACCTTGTAATATAGACACCATCTATAGACACATACTGTACCTTGTAATATAGAGACCATCTATAGACATACCTTGTAATATAGAGACCATCTATAGACACAGACTGTACCTTGTAATATAGAAACCATTTGCAATCTCTGCATTCACCAGGAGTATCTAACATTTTTGCCCCAAATATACCAGTCTAGAACCCAGAGATTTCTGCACGCCTACTGTGGTACATGGAGTCCTTATTGTTTTACCCCGGTAGGATGGCTGGCCAGGTTCAAGATCTATTTACCCCAGTAGGATGGCTGGCCAAGTTCAAGATCTATTTACCCCAGTAGGATGGCTGGCCAGGTTCAAGATCTATTTACCCCAGTAGGATGGCTGGCCAGGTTCAAGATCTATTTACCCCAGTAGGATGGCTGGCCAGTTCAGAATCCATTTACCCCGGTAGGATGGCTGGCCAGGTTCAAGATCTATTTACCCCAGTAGGATGGCTGGCCAGTTCAGAATCCATTTACCCCGGTAGGATGGCTGGCCAGGTTCAAGATCTATTTACCCCAGTAGGATGGCTGGCCAGGTTCAAGATCTATTTACCCCAGTAGGATGGCTGGCCAAGTTCAAGATCTATTTACCCCGGTAGGATGGCTGGCCAGGTTCAAGATCTATTTACCCCAGTAGGATGGCTGGCCAAGTTCAAGATCTATTTACCCCAGTAGGATGGCTGGCCAGGTTCAAGATCTATTTACCCCAGTAGGATGGCTGGCCAAGTTCAAGATCTATTTACCCCAGTAGGATGGCTGGCCAAGTTCAAGATCTATTTACCCCAGTGGGATGGCTGGCCAGGTTCAAGATTTATTTACCCTAGTGGGATGGCTGGCCAGGTTCAAGATCTATTTACCCTAGTGGGACGGCTGGCCAGGTTCAAGATCTATTTACCCTAGTGGGACGGCTGGCCAGGTTCAAGATCTATTTACCCCGGTAGGATGGCTGGCCAGGTTCAAGATCTATTTACCCTAGTGGGACGGCTGGCCAGTTCAGAATCTATTTACCCCGGTAGGATGGCTGGCCAGGTTCAAGATCTATTTACCCCAGTAGGATGGCTGGCCAAGTTCAAGATCTATTTACCCCAGTAGGATGGCTGGCCAGGTTCAAGATCTATTTACTCCAGTGGGATGGCTGGCCAGGTTCAAGATCTATTTACCCCAGTGGGATGGCTGGCCAGGTTCAAGATTTATTTACCCTAGTGGGATGGCTGGCCAGTTCAGAATCCATTTACCCCGGTAGGATGGCTGGCCAGGTTCAAGATCTATTTACCCCAGTAGGATGGCTGGCCAGGTTCAAGATCTATTTACCCCAGTAGGATGGCTGGCCAGGTTCAAGATCTATTTACCCTAGTGGGACGGCTGGCCAGTTCAGAATCCATTTACCCCGGTAGGATGGCTGGCCAGGTTCAAGATCTATTTACCCCGGTAGGATGGCTGGCCAGGTTCAAGATCTATTTACCCCAGTAGGATGGCTGGCCAGTTCAGAATCTATTTACCCCGGTAGGATGGCTGTCCAGGTTCAAGATCTATTTACCCCAGTGGGATGGCTGGCCAGGTTCAAGATCTATTTACCCCAGTGGGATGGCTGGCCAGGTTCAAGATCTATTTACCCCAGTAGGATGGCTGGCCAGGTTCAATATCTATTTACCCCAGTAGGATGGCTGGCCAGGTTCAATATCTATTTACCCCAGTAGGATGGCTGGCCAGGTTCAAGATCTATTTACCCCAGTAGGATGGCTGGCCAGGTTCAAGATCTATTTACCCCAGTAGGATGGCTGGCCAGGTTCAAGATCTATTTACCCCAGTAGGATGGCTGGCCAGGTTCAAGATCTATTTACCCCAGTAGGATGGCTGGCCAGGTTCAATATCTATTTACCCCAGTAGGATGGCTGGCCAGGTTCAATATCTATTTACCCCAGTAGGATGGCTGGCCAGGTTCAATATCTATTTACCCCAGTAGGATGGCTGGCCAGGTTCAATATCTATTTACCCCAGTAGGATGGCTGGCCAGGTTCAATATCTATTTACCCCAGTAGGATGGCTGGCCAGGTTCAAGATCTATTTACCCCAGTGGGATGGCTGGCCAGGTTCAAGATCTATTTACCCCAGTAGGATGGCTGGCCAGGTTCAATATCTATTTACCCCAGTAGGATGGCTGGCCAGGTTCAAGATCTATTTACCCCAGTAGGATGGCTGGCCAGGTTCAATATCTATTTACCCCAGTAGGATGGCTGGCCAGGTTCAAGATCTATTTACCCCAGTGGGATGGCTGGCCAGGTTCAAGATCTATTTACCCTAGTGGGATGGCTGGCCAGGTTCAAGATCTATTTACCCCAGTGGGATGGCTGTCCAGGTTCAAGATCTATTTACCCCAGTGGGATGGCTGGCCAGGTTCAAGATCTATTTACCCCAGTGGGATGGCTGTCCAGGTTCAGAATCTATTTACCCCGGTAGGATGGCTGGCCAGGTTCAGGATCTATTTACCCGAGTAGTAGGTTTGATTTGATCTCAGTGCAAGAGGCATCACTACAGTCCCTGGTTCGAACCCAGGCTTTATCATACCCGGCAGTGATTGGGAGGCGCACAATTGGCCCAGCGTCGTCCGGGGTAGGCCGTCATTGTAAATAAGAATTTATTCTTAACTGACTTGCCTGGTTAAATAAAAAACTACCAAAATATGGATTTATACATTCTCAAATTAAAGCTGACAGTCCGCACTACCCTCATAGTCATTGTATCATTTCAAATCCAAGGTGCTGGGGTACAGAACCAAAACAACTAAAAATGGGTCACTGTCCCAATACTTTTGGACTCACTGTACTGTATTTGTTCATGAGAATCCAGGGTTCCCCAAATACTCTGAAGCAGTCTGTTAGGTGCATTGCATTCAAAAAGTATTCAGACCCGTTAAGTTTTTCAACATTTTGTTGCCTTACAGCCTTATACTAAAATGTATACATTTCCCCCCCCTTTATCAATCTACATACAATACCCCATAAAAACAGAAATAAATGATTTTTGCAAATTTATTTAAAAACAAATAAAACGGAAATAGCACATTTACATAAGTATTCAGACCCATTACTCAGTTCTTTGTTGAAGCACCTTTGGCAGCAATTGCAGTCTCGAGTCTTCTTGGGTATGACGTTACAAGCTTGGCACATCTGTATTTGGGGAGTTTCTCCCATTCTTCTCTGCAGATCCTCTCAAGCTCTGTCAGGTTGGATGGGGAACGCTGCTGGACAGCTATTTTCAGGTCTCTACAGAGATGTTCGATCGGGTTCAGCTCTGGGCTCTGGCTGGGCCACTCAAGGACATTCAGAGACTTGTCCCGAGGCCACTCCTGCATTGTATTGGCTGTGTGCTAAGGGTCATTGTCCTGTTAGAAGGTGAACTTTCACCCCAGTGTGTGGTTCTGAGCACTCTGGAGCCAGTTTTCAACAAGGATCTCTCTGTACTTTGCTCCGTTCATCTTTCCCTAGATTCTGACAAGTCGCCCAGTCCCTGCTGCTGAAAAACATCCCCACAGCATGATGCTGCCACCACCATGCTTCACCGTAGGGATGGTGCCAGGTTTCCTCTAGACGTGACGCTTGGCATTCAGGCCAAAGAGTTCAATTTTGGTTTCATCAGACCAGAGAATCTTGTTTCTCATGTCTGAGTCCTTTAGGTGCCTTTTACTGAGCAGTGGCTTCCGTCTGGCCACTCTACCATAAGGGTCTGATTGGTGGAGTGCTACAGAGATGGTTGTCCTTCTGGAAGGTTCTCCCATCTCCACAGAGGAACTCTGTAGCTTTGTCAGAGTGACTATCATGTTCTTGGTCACCTCCCTGACCAAGGCCCTTCTCCCCTGAATGCTCAGTTTGGCCGGGCGGCCAGCTGTAGGAAAAGTCTTGGTGGTTACAAACTTCTTCCATTTAAGAATGATGGAGGCCACTGTGTTCTTGGGGACCTTCAATGCTGCAGGCAGTTTTTGGTACCCTTACCCAGATCTGTGCCTCGACACAATCCTGTCTCGGAGCTCTACGGACATTTCCTTCGACCTCGTGGCTTGGTTTTTGCTCTGACATGCACTGTCAACTGTGGGACCTTAGGTGTGTGCCTTTCCAAATCATATCCAATCAATTGAATTTACCACATGTGGACTCCAATCATGTAGAAACATCTCAAGGATGATCAATGAAAACAGGATGCACCTGAGCTCAATTTCGAGTCTCATAGCAAAGGGTCTGAATACTTATGTAAATAAGGTATTTCTGTTTTTTTCCGTTTTAAATTGCAAAAATGTCTGAAAACCTGTTTTTGCTTTGTCAATATGGGATATTGTGTGTAGATTGATGAGGAAGATGTTGTATGTAATCCATTTTAGAGTAAGGCTGTAATGTAAAAAAAATTAAATGTGTAAAAAGTCAAGGGGTCTGAATACTTTCCAAATGCACTAAAGCAGTCTATAAGGTACATCTTATTACAGTTTAGGCCTACCTTGTTATTTTCTTCCATCTGGCAATATCATTTCAATGGATTAAATCTATTTAGTTTGTTTTGTTGCTTGTATTTGTATTAATTGTTTGAAAATACAAGTATTATCTACTTTCTGAAGGACAGCCAAGCTGATAGGCAACATAGAACCTACAGACAATTATGACATCATTGGAACACATGCACGTGTCACAAACACCTTTAGCCCAAAGAAAGCAGTGTAGCAGTGCTGCCCAAGCTGGGGTCCATACACTTTTATTAGGCTTTTATTCAGATTCACAAACAATGCTCTACTTGAAGTCAATGAGTAAACATGTAGCAACATGGCTGAGCTTTAACGTGTAAGTAGTAGTTGACACTAACCATATGTATAATCCTAAAATGCTTGCCCCAAATACACGTCTAGAACCCAGGTATGTCTCATGCTATCTATAGTATCTTTAATTAAGGTACATTTTATAACAGTTTAGGCCTACCTTATTATTTTCTTGGGCAAAATCATTTTAAGGGCAAATACACACACATGTGTTGTAGGCCAATGAAATCCATAGTTTTAATCACAGTTTATAGTAAGGAAGGGGAATTCTGTAACACTTCATGACATTACAAAGGTATGACAGCTATGGAGAATCATTTTCAAAACAATGTCCAAAACTCCAAAACAGGAAATCATTGGATGTGATTCATTCAATTCTATGCAATTTCATCTCTGAGGACTGACATGGTAGCAACCATTACATAACCCTGAACTCAATAACCCCACCCCAGTTTCAGAAGAGATATCAAACCATATCTTTTCATTCTGTATTACATACACCCAGGCTGTGCCTGGACAGTGATGGATGGCTATATGGAGCATCCTTGTCCATCCTGTTCAGTGTGTTTAGTACTCTCACCACAGCGAGGAAGCAGAGTACCAGTTGTGGTAGGTGCAGGCAGAGCATAGTAGTTAAAGGCAGTGTCCAATGTATAAGAGGTAGCCTATCCATCCCCATATCAACACCTGTAGCATCTCATGACACACTCTCACACTCCCCCATTTACCACAACTTCCAAACTAACTGGACCTAAAACAATGTGTAACTTCGTGGCCATTCCAAGTCAGGATCACACCTAATACCAAATAGCTAAAGAGGATAAACCACAAATAAATTAATGTTTTGTAGGGGGGATTAATGAGTTGACGATTATGTGGTGGTTGTTTCACTGTCGATGATGAAATTGAATTAAATCAAAACAGTCAGACCCAATGATTTACTGTTCATAAGGACAGAGTGCCACTAGTAATATTGAACATTAAGTCGAAATGTAGCTAGGGGAGTTCAAGATCCAAGATCACATTTTCTTTCTATGGATTAGCCCTTCTGTCAAGTGTCGGCTGTCCAGTAAAAAGCTCAAACTTCTATTAAGATTATCAGTCTGATTCTGTGATCAATGTGAATCTGTGAACAGTCTTGTGAATTTCTACTAGAATCCCCATTAGCTAACGCTATAACGTTAGCTAATCTTCCTGTGGTCCAACACCAATTGATAAGACATTACAAACAATTACAAATTAAGACTTTACAAACATTTAACAAGTAGACAATACAGACAATTAAAATAACTGACAGGAAACATATTTAACATTCAGTTTATGCTTTGCAGGTGATGCAATAGCTGTAAGCTATAGAGCTCATGGCCAAGGTGAGTTAAGCAGCTAGAGTGGTTTCCTGTATGCCCATGCTGCACATAGCCTAACCCAATGCACTACTTAGCCTAGTAAACAAGCCTAAACATCCGCGGTAAGTTGCCACTATTCACCGTTACAGGGGTCAGAGATCACAGCCAGAAGCCTACCACTACCAACGGGCTACAGCTGTTCAGTATTGTTGTCTAATTTATGGACATCGTCTATGTGCCATTTTTTTTTTAATCAAGTAGGCCCAACACAGCTTCAGAAGATGTAGGTAGGCCTATGGCTACTACATTTGACCAATATGCATGTACCCATTTTTCAGTTAGCATGGTCATGTTTTCTTTCACGTGAGAAATATTAACCAAAGCATAATTTTCCCTTGCTTATCTCCTTCAAAATACTACAAGCTGCAGAGCTATATAAATAATGACTGTATTGGCAAGATTCCATACCTTATTATTGACTTCAATTGGAGGTGCAATTCACTCCTTTTGACCAGTAGGTGTGGTCCTCATTTCCAGATCAAATGCGCAACAGTTCTACAAACACATATTTAACTGTCTGTTTTCATTACATCATCAACTAACTTTGTTACATCACAAAGCCAGCTGGCTAAATCTGGCACATTTACAGAAATACAGTGTATTGTCCCTGTCAAATACATTTGATAAAAAAATAAATGTCCAAAACAAACAGTGGTGGAAAAAGTATTCAATTAGTCAGTTGCCAACAGTATGACTCAAGTAAATGTGAAAGTAAATGTGAAAGCCCAGTAAAATACTACTTGAGAAGTCTGAGAATATTTGGTTTGAAATATACTTAAGTATCAAAAGTAAAAAATAATTAAAAATTAAGCAAAGCAGACAACACACTTGTATTGTTTAAAAAATTTAAGAATAGCCAGGGGCACACTCCAACACTTAGACATAATTTATAAACTAAGCATTTGTGTTTATTGAGTCTGCCAGATCAGAGGCAGGGGATGGCCAGGGATGTTCTCTTGATAAGTGTGTGAATTGGACCATTTTCCTGTCATACAAAGCATTCAAAATGTACTTTTGGGTATCAGGGAAAGTGGATGGAGTCAAAAGTACATTGTCCTTTATGAATGTACTGAAGTTGTCAAAAATATAAATAGTTAAAGTACAGATACCCCAAAAACGATTAAAATAATTTTTACTTAAGTACTTTGCACCACTGAAAACAAACATTTTCTAATGTCTCTTTATCACTGGCTTGCAATTGACTGTGAAAACTGCGCTGTTCTGTAAAGGGAGTAGTTGTACGAGATCTTCAGTTTCTTGGCAATTTCTCGCATGGAATAGCCATCATTTCTCAGAACAAGAATAGACTGACGAGTTTCAGAAGAAAGTACTTTGTTTCTGGCCATTTTGAGCCTGTAATCGAACCCACAAATGCTGATACTCCAGATACTCAACTAGTCTAAAGAAGGCCAGTTTTATTGCTTCTTTAATCAGGACAACAGTTTTCAGTTGTGCTAACATAATTGCAAAAGTGTTTTCTAATGATCAATTAGCCTTTTAAAATGATAAACTTGAATTAGCTAACACAACGTGCCATTGGAACACAGGAGTGATGGTTGCTGATAATGGGCCTCTGTATTCCATAACAAATCTACCGTTTCCAGCTACAAATATCATTTACAACATTAACAATGTCTACACTGTATTTCTGATCAATTTTATGTTATTTTAAAGGACAAAAAAATTTGCTTTTCTTTCAAAAACAAGGACATTTGTAAGTGACCCCAAACTTTTGAACGGTAGTGTATGTGTGTATATATTATACACACCCATCCCACAGGAGGTTGGTGGCACCTTAATTGGGGAGGACAGGCTCATGGTAATGGCTGGCGCATAATTAGAGGAATAGTATCCAATACATCAAACACATGGTTTCCATGTGTTTGATGCCATTCCATGTACTCTGTTCCAGCCATTATTATGAGCCGTCCTCCCCTCAGCAGCCTCCACTGATATATACTTCTACTGTATTGCAATGCTTCTGGTCACTTGCACACTATGATTTGACTACTTGCTTTGGGATTTGTGTGTTGGCCTGTTTTGAAATAGTTTGATAATAATATGATATTACTTTGACCTAATGCACTTCATCAATGATGGTGGTTGTATTGTTTGGGATTTGTACTGATAAGTATCATGTTGTCTTACTCTAGGGAACTTTTCAGCAAATGTGGATATCGAAACAGGAGTACGAGGAGGGCGGGAATGTCACGTTCTGACCTTAGTTCCTTTGTTATGTCTTTATTTTAGTTTGGTCAGGGCGTGAGTTGGGGTGGGCATTCTATGTTGTTTTTTCTATGTTTTGTTCTATTGTTTATTTTTATGTGTTTGGCCTAGTATGGTTCTCAATCAGAGGCAGGTGTCAGTCGTTGTCTCTGATTGGGAGCCATATTTAGGTAGCCTGTTTTTCATTGTGTTTTGTGGGTGATTATATTTTCTGTTCTGTGTTTTTGTTTCACCGTACAGGATTGTTCGTTTGTTGTTTTCTTGTTTTTGTTCAGTGTTCATTATTTCGTATTAAAACAATATGGACACTTACCACTCTGCGCATTGATCCCCCTCTTCTTCCAACCACGACAAGCGTTACAGGGAAGCAGTGCGTCGACAGGAAGTGCCCTTGATCGACCAGCAACAGCATCTGCTGCCTCCAGAACTCACAATAACATGTCTAGTTGAACCTTTTACTGTGAGCTCAGGAACATCCAAGGACGGTAGTTGTTTCTGTTGATTTAAAAAAAAAAAAATGATAATCGAATCTGCCTTGCTCATTTTTTGTAGAAAACATGAACTATAACAAACAGTGTCACATATTCCATTGCTATGAAAAGGGCGAAAGGCTGAGTTCCTTTTGACTCCATCTTCAGTATGTCATTTTCAGTTTGTTTATGGACCTTATATTTTGATCTCAAACTTCTTGACAGGTAAGAAACACTTGGTTAGTGTATGTGCCTTAACCAATGGGTTGTCAGGTGAACGTTGAAGATGCTTCTTGGAGGTGATCTAATGATGTCATTGAATCACTGTCATTGAGTTGTTCACTGGACAAGACAATTATTCACTGAAAATGAAATCTGTATTTAATTTCACTTTTGTTGATATTTGATTGCACATAACCAGTCTTTTGAAAATAAAAAGCATTTTTTGTTAAGTGATGTTGAATTGTTTTATGACACTTGCAACTGTTTTGACGCTTGCAAACATTCATTTTTCAGCAGAACAGATGCATCATTTTACAAACTGCTTAAATAATTTCACAGGTTGTGGTAAGTCTGCACACAGTCCCCAAGTAATCATATTTTATTTTATTTGTCACATGCGCCGAATACAACAGGTGTAGACCTTACTCTGAAATGCTTACTTATAAGCCCTTAACCTCTTAAATGTAAACTCCCCATATTTGTGGACCCTATTAGATATTTTTTAAATTCAATTTAGTCTGGTATGAGAATCGTATTCCCTATCTGCAAAAGCAGACCCCCAGGTAAGCATAGTTAAACATTCTCAGAACCTTTAACTTCTTATGGCTGCAGGGGAAGTATTGAGTAGCTTGGATGAAAGGTGCCCAAAGTAAACGGCCTGCTCCTCAGTCCCAGTTACTAATATATGCATAGTATTATTAGTATTGGATAGAAAACACTCTGAAGTTTCTAAAACTGTTTGAATTATGTCTGTGAGTAGAACAGAACTCATATGGCAGGCAAAAACCTGAGAAAAAATCCAAACAGGAAGTGGAAATTCTGAGGCTGGTCGAGTTTCAACCAAGATCCCATTGAAATCACAGCGAGATATGAATGAGTATTCACTTCCTACGGCTTCCACTAGATGTCAACAGTCTGTAGAACTTTGTCTGATGACTCTACCGTGAAGGGGGGCCGAAGGAGACAGGAATGAGTCACCACTGCCATGAGGTGAACATTCTTTGACCACGCGCGCTCACATGAGAGGCAGCTCCGTTCCATCGCTCATCTGAAGTCAATGTAATTCTCCGGTTGGAACGTTATTCAAGATCTATTCCAACAACATTCTAAAGATTGATTCAATACATCGTTTGACATGTTTCTACTGACTGTTACGGAACTTTTGGACATTTCGTCACGTTTTAGTGAACGCGCTTTGTGACTTTGGAATTGTTTACCAAACGCGCTAACCAAAGTAGCTAATTGGACATAAATAACGGACATTATCGAACAAATCAAGCATTTATTGTGGACCTGGGATTCCTGGGAGTGCATTCTGATGAAGATCATCAAAGGTAAGGGAATATTTATCATGTAATTTCTGGTTTCTGTTGACTCCAACATGGCGGCTAATTTGACTATTGTTCTGAGCTCCGTCTCAGATTATTGCATGGTTTGCTTTTTCAGTAAAGTTTTTTTGAAATCTGACACAGCGGTTGCATTAAGGAGAGGTATATCTATAATTCCATGTGTATAACTTGTATTATCATCTACATTTATGATGAGTATTTATGTTGAAACGATGTGGCTATGCAGTATCACTGGATGTTTTTGGAACTAGTGAATGTAACGCGCCAATGTAAACTCAGATTTTTTTATATAAATATGAACTTTATCAAACAAAACATACATGTATTGTGTAACATGAAGTCCTATGAGTGTCATCTGATGAAGATCATCAAAGGTTAGTGATTAATTGTATCTCTATTTGTGCTTTTTGTGACTGCTATCTTTCGCTGGAAAAATGGCTGTGCCTGTTGTGGTTTGGTGTGACCTAACATAATCGTTTGTAGTGCTTTCGCTGAAAAGCATATTTGAAATCGGACACTTTGGTGGGATTAACAACAAGATTACCTTTAAAATGGTATAAGACACATGTATGTCTGAGGAATTTTAATTATGAGATTTTTGTTGTTTTGAATTTGGCGCCCTGCACTTTCACTGGCTCTTGTCATATCATCCCGTTACCGGGATTGCAGCCATAAGAAGTTTTTAACCCCCCAGGGAAGCATAGTAAAACATTCTCAGAACCTTTAAACCCCCAGGGAAGCATAGTAAAACATTCTCAGAACCTTTAAACCCCCAGGGAAGCATAGTAAAACATTCTCAGAACCTTTAACCCCCAGGGAAGCATAGTAAAACATTCTCAGAACCTTTAAACCCCCAGGGAAGCATATTAAAACATTCTCAGAACCTTTAAACCCCCAGATAAGCATAGTTAAACATTCTCAGAACCTTTAACCCCCCAGGGAAGCATAGTAAAACATTCTCAGAACCTTTAAACCCCCAGGGAAGCATAGTAAAACATTCTCAGAACCTTTAAACCCCCATGGAAGCATAGTTAAACATTCTCAGAACCTTTAACCCCCCAGGGAAGCATAGTAGAACATTCTCAGAACCTTTAAACCCCCAGGGAAGCATAGTAAAACATTCTCAGAACCTTTAAACCCCCAGGGAAGCATAGTTAAACATTCTCAGAACCTTTAACCCCCAGGGAAGCATAGTAAAACATTCTCAGAACCTTTAAACCCCCAGGGAAGCATAGTAAAACATTCTCAGAACCTTTAAACCCCCAGGGAAGCATAGTTAAACATTCTCAGAACCTTTAACCCCCCAGGGAAGCATAGTAAAACATTCTCAGATGCTTTAAACCCCCCAGGGAAGCATAGTTAAACATTCTCAGTGTAACGACTCTCCTCTTCGTCTGATGATGAGGAATAGGATTCATCGGACCAACACGCAGCGTAGTAAGTGCTCATAGTAAATTTAATTAAGTAAACTGAACACTGAATGACAAAAAAACAACAAAGAGAGTGAACGACACGAAACAGTCGTTCGTAAGGTGAAAAAACACAAAACAGGAAACAACTACCCACAAACACAGGTCGGAACAGGCTACCTAAGTATGGTTCTCAATCAGAGACAACGGTTGACAGCTGCCTCTGATTGGGAATCCTACCAGGCCAAACACATAGAAAAGGACAACATAGAACAAACATAGAATGCCCACCCAACTCACGCCCTGACCAAACCAAAATAGAGACATAAAAAGGATCTCTAAGGTCAAGGCCTGACACTCAGAACCTTTAAACCCCCAGGGAAGCACAGTAAAACATTCTCAGAACCTCGCTGCAATCTAAAAAATGAAGGTTCCCAGAACAGGAGAAATGTATACTTCTTGTTCTCAGAACCTTTAAATAAGGTTGAGTTTTACCGGTCAGGAAACGTATGGCTTTGTTCCCAGAACCTATGGGGAAACCAAAAACGTACGTTCCCACAACTTCCAAGGAAACGAATGTGCTAGCTGGGTCAGGACTATCAGTTGAAATAGAAACCTAATAGCATAAGGAAACAAATGTGCTAGCTGGGTCAGGACTATCAGTTGAAATAGAAACCTAACAGCATAAGGAAACAAATGTGATAGCTGGGCCAGGACTATCAGTTGAAATAGAAACCTAACAGCATAAGGAAACAAATGTGATAGCTGGGCCAGGACTATCAGTTGAAATAGAAACCTAACAGCATAAGGAAACAAATGTGATAGCTGGGCCAGGACTATCAGTTGAAATAGAAACCTAACAGCATAAGGAAACAAATGTGATAGCTGGGCCAGGACTATCAGTTGAAATAGAAACCTAACAGCATAAGGAAACAAATGTGATAGCTGGGCCAGGACTATCAGTTGAAATAGAAACCTAACAGCATAAGGAAACAAATGTGATAGCTGGGCCAGGACTATCAGTTGAAATAGAAACCTAACAGCACACTTAAGTTTCACTTTCCCCATAACATTCCTGTTGAAGGCAACAGTTTTAAGAAAGCTATTTGCATAACTGCCCTGTCATTCTTAGCTACAGTATAAGTGGGTGTGAAGAAGAAGGATAACAACAACAAGTCAAAGTGTTTGGCTTTGAGAGCAATGACTAACCGAGAATGGATTAGGATTTTTCAGTCAAAGGTCAATAATCTGAAGAGGAATAAGGGAGACCGCTGGCGTATCGAGTTTGATGAATCCATTAAGGCAGACAGTGTGCAATCAGGCTGGCATCAGTACATCAGTGGGGCATTTGGAAGGTAGGAGTCCTTTGATATTGTTGCACTGTGTGTGTTACCTGTTAGGTGCTAACATAGACAACCAAAAACAGGTAATTGTGTGTATCTGATAAATCAAATACATTAGACTGATAGTTGACATTGAAGTTTTAATTTAAAGGGTAAATGCTGTAAAATGTTTTAAACTATAGTAGATAGATATATTTAAACTGTATGCTGAACAAAAATACAAAAGCAACATGCAACAATTTCAACGATTTTTACAGAGTTACAGTTCATACAATGTAATCAGTCAATTGAAATAAATGTATTCAGCCCTAATCTATGGATTTCACATGACTGGGCAGGGGTGCAGCCCAAGTGGGTGGGCCTATGCCCTCCCAGGCCCACCCATGGCTGCACCCCAGCCCAGTCATGTGAAATCCATAGATTAGGGCTGATTAGTCAATCAGAATGAGTTTTTCCCCATATTTTTGTTCAGTATATTTCTCTAGCTTTCATGTAGCCCTCTCAAAAAGTATGTTTGAATGCAATTCTTTGTAATTCAACACCAGATAAAGACTGTGCCTGGTGTTGAATTACAAAGAATACTTGCGTAAAGTACAACAGAAGTTGATTACAACACAACAGCACCGTAGTGGATTTCAACAACTGCTCTGTTAAAAACTGCTTGTGTCTGAAACCCACTTTCCCTTTTTTCTCCAACTTCCACATGAAGGTTCACGTGCTCCAAGTGTAACAGGAGTTGGTCCTCTGGCCGGGTGAATGTGGTGTTTCACATGCATCTATCGTCAGGGCAGGGAATGGTGAAAGTGCGACGCTTGCGTCAGGAATGCAGGCAATGTGACGGCGCTCTTATGGAGGAGGTCAGTTTCGATGAGGAGAAACTCGAAGTCCTACTGGAGAAACTGATGGAGAAGATTCGTATCAAGTGCTACCGCGAGAACCTGGGCAAGAGAAACAGATCTCATTTCGATGACGAAGACGATGAAGGTCCCCCCCATGAGAGTGCCCATTGTGAAGCCTGCAGTATGGGCCTTTGCACAAAGCGTTTCAAAGCCCGGTAGAATATGGTAGAATTAGACTGGTATACGCCCTAATACGCTTTTGATAATATTTCTCTTTGTTTACTTGTCTATATCTAGTGGTCATTGGGTACACCCTAATGTCTGATTGCTAAAGCTATTTGTTGATTAAATAAATGCAATGAGACACTGGTGGAACTGGTGGAAGATAGGTGTGGCTGCACAGGGAAGATAGGTGTGGCTGCACAGGGAAGATATGTGTGGCTGCACAGGGAAGATAGGTGTGGCTGCACAGGGAAGATAGGTGTGGCTGCACAGGGAAGATAGGTGTGGCTGCACAGAGAAGGTTCCTCTACTATGTGAGGTTAGAGAGGTAGAGAAGGTTCCTCTACTATGTGAGGTTAGAGAGGTAGAGAAGGTTCCTCTACTATGTGAGGTTAGAGCGGTAGAGAAGGTTCCTCTACTATGTGAGGTTAGAGAGGTAGAGAAGGTTCCTCTACTATGTGAGGTTAGAGAGGTAGAGAAGGTTCCTCTACTATGTGAGGTTAGAGAGGTAGAGAAGGTTCCTCTACTATGTGAGGTTAGAGAGGTAGAGAAGGTTCCTCTACTATGTGAGGTTAGAGAGGTAGAGAAGGTTCCTCTACTATGTGAGGTTAGAGAGGTAGAGAAGGTTCCTCTACTATGTGAGGTTAGAGCGGTAGAGAAGGTTCCTCTACTATGTGAGGTTAGAGAGGTAGAGAAGGTTCCTCTACTATGTGAGGTTAGAGCGGTAGAGAAGGTTCCTCTACTATGTGAGGTTAGAAAGGTAGAGAAGGTTCCTCTACTATGTGAGGTTAGAGAGGTAGAGAAGGTTCCTCTACTATGTGAGGTTAGAGAGGTAGAGAAGGTTCCTCTACTATGTGAGGTTAGAGAGGTAGAGAAGGTTCCTCTACTATGTGAGGTTAGAGAGGTAGAGAAGGTTCCTCTACTATGTGAGGTTAGAGCGGTAGAGAAGGTTCCTCTACTTGTGATTCCTTTGAAGAGGAAATGGATTGCCTGTATTTTGCAGCTGTTCCAGTGTGTGTACAAACAAAGCTTTATTACTGTCATTTAATTATTCTGCTGGTACACCAACAATACTGTTGGGTCTGTGTATTTCCTGTCTTACTCCACAGTGTGTCTATTTGTAATTGTTATGCAATCTAATGAAGGCAAAAACAAGTTTTATTGCGCAAGACATTTGTTGTTGATGGGGTGTGATATTAGGCGTGAACTACTATAAGAATAATGTTCTCTCAATGTGCAAGACACAGCATGTCACTCTTTTGTATTCTTACATGGATGTATATTACCCATAACCACAATAAACACACCACATATCCTCTTCCTCTTTCATGATGATGACATGACCTTTACGGTAACAGTGACAGGCCTGCACTGGCCACAACACCCCCCTTTGTAAAAGACAGTGCAAATAAAACACAATACAAATAAAATGGCTTTATGAACTCATTGGCATTTCTTCCAAATCATTGTGTGAATCGAATGTATTATTGGCAGCGTGATGATAAAGTTAAAAAGGTTTAACTGTATTTTAGTCCAGTTTCCTCCATACAGGTTTAGCCACTCCTAACGAGAAGTATTTGAATGTTCATCTTAATAACACGATGCTGATGTTTACAGAGACATTAGTATTTGATTGCAAACATGTACAGTTGAAGTCGGAAGTTTACATACACCTTAGCCAAATACATTTAACTCAGTTTTTCACAATTCCTGACATTTAATCCTAGTAAAAATTCTCTGTCTTAGGTCAGTTAGGATCACCACTTTATGTTAAGAATATGAAATGTCAGAATAATAGTAGAGAGAATGATTTATTTCAGCTTTTATTTCCTTCATCACATTCCCAGTGGGTCAGAAGTGTACATACACTCAATTAGTATTTGGAAGTATTGCCTTTAAATTGTTTAACTTGGGTCAAACGTTTCTGGTAGCCTTCAACAAGCTTCCCACAATAAGTTGGTTGAATTTAATTAATTATTATTGGAATGTTCATCTTAACACAATGCTGATGTTTACAGACACATTAGTACTTGATTGCAGATATCTACAAATAATTAATTAAGTCGTGAACTAATTCCAGGACTCATATTATCGCCCATATATAATTAAATTATCAGCCTATATATTGTATCAGACACGAGATAGAGAATAAACATAACCATACATTTCATAACACAAGTTATATAACAAATGATTTGGGTGGGAGAGCTGAATGTGGGGACATTGGAACACCTGTTCCTTCGTGTGCTGAGGTGAACCCCCAGCTCATTTCCATAGCCCAGTACGTGTATTGTCTGCAGAGCTGTGGTACACTATCGTCCGATTGTTGCATAGGTTGGTACACCACAGCTCTGGGGTGAAATGTCCCCTAGGTACAGATCTAGGATCAGCCTCTCCTCCCCAAATCCTAACCTTAACCATTAGTGTGGAAAAAGATACACTGACTCAGGATCAGCTTCTATGGGCAACTTCACCCTCCACCACAGCCATTTACTGTGGCTCACTTCTGTTTTGTATCCAACCACCTGCAGGTAAAGTAGCTCTGTACCACAAGAGTTCACCTGCTCTACTGACCACCTCATTTGCCCCAAGGTTTATGGTTCTCACTCATGGTCTTCTCTGTTGCTAGGAATATTGTTTTTTTTGTTTTTTACAAGTCCTATGTTTAGTTTATTGTAGAATCAATAAATCACTAAATCTTTGTGTCACTTCTAAGGTATCAGAGATCTTTGTGTCCGTAGATTTGTGTTCAAAGTTGAAAATAGTCTGGAGCTGTAAGATTTTCTGTGGATTCTCCAACAGCAATTTATGATATGACATGACAATACATCAACATAAGTGTTTAACTATGCAAATGAGTCTGTATATATAAAATCTGTTGCAGCTGGTGAAGAGGTGCCATCGATGGGTGTTAGGAAACAAAGCTTTGCTCTAAACAGTTCTTCAGCCAGAGGATCGAAACGGTCAAGAACTTGCAGCTTGCTGTTTGATGGCAACCAAGGATTTTTCCAAAATGGAGGTAAATATCTTTCATTCTAATGCCTTTTGGGACAATTGGGGGTTTTATATTACTTAAGTTGTGTGTCTGTGTGTTGTGCTTCAATGCATTACTGTAACTGGTCAAAACATTTGTTCGGTGTCTTTCAAGTAATGAGAGAGGTACATTTAATTTAAGGTAAATTAAGTTGTGAATTCATAAAGTAACTCATGGTGTTATACACATTGTGTTAATTATCAAACATAAACTAAACAATGGACCGTATATCTAATATATCATTTGACCTTTGACCCTAACAGTGATTTTTTTTAAATGACTATTTCAGTCTCAACGATGGTCGGTCAGTTCCCACCAGGTTCTGTTCATCATCTGCTGCATGATGGTACAGGGTAGGTACAGCTTGTACACGGGGAAAGAAAAAGTAAAGTCAACTAATTTAAGTAATCCTAAAATATTATATTTGAGTAATAGTTTGTTTTCATTTATTCTTTAGTTTTATGTTCACTTTTTGATATTACTCGGGGTATCTGATACCTTAACGATCAAGATCATAACATAATTTATTTGTGGGTTTGCGGTCAATTCATTTCACTATCATATGAAAAAGTAGCAAGGTCTTCATCATTCAAACAAGACTCTAATAATGATATCTACAATACGCAAGAACCCCATTAGTTGGTAAAATGAAAGACTTTTCACTGAAGATGTTCAGATATTTGACCTCATTAAACAGATTCTCGTATCCAGAGCAACATACAGTAGTGAGTGAATACATTCTCATCCTGGTCCTCCATGGGAATTGAACCCACAACCCTGGCATTGCAACTGCCATGTTCTACTAACTGAGGAACACAGGATCATTGCATAAGCTGGATATAAAGCACCATGGTTACCATTGTTTCCCCAGCGCCATGCCTGAGGTGTAAGATAGTGGTGAACTGCACCAACCCCAACACCATATCCCTTCTGGCCGCCCTGGAGAACGTCATGAAGTTGTACTCCATACGACCTGTCATGAACCTCTCAACCCCCACCAACATCAGCATGTACTTCACTCTCTACGGCATCCTGGGTGTGGTAAGGAGTAGTAGGACAGCATCCCTTTCAACTAGTTCACCTGAGGAGACATACCATTAAATCCATCAATGTATTTGACATGTGCTATATAGTTCTGAATGTTCCTCCACATCATGTTTTGTAGATCCATTGAAAATGTGGCTTTATTGCCTTTACTTTGTATCCTACAACAAAAAGTAATTCTCTTCTCAGGAAGAAAAAGCACAACTGTTGAACACATACATTTGGCTGGTGAAGGTAAACGTATTATTTAATTATTTTTGCAAATATATGTACACAGTGTATGGGAGTCATTATTGCACTTTGGTTTCTCATTCTCCTACAGAACGTTACTTCATGTTACATATTTGTTAGGGCACACAACATCCATTCACCAATATGTACTGAATAGCAATAGTGATATATATTTGGTTAAAACTAAAAAGTATATTGTATCTTTGACTGTAGAACAATCCTAAACATCAGATTATAATTTTGAATGCTGCTTACAAACATATTGTATTGTTGCTAATATGTTGTTTCAGGAATGGGAGAATGAATTTTTCAGCTGGGACCCAGTCCAATGCGGCTCTGCCAATATTTCTCTCCCCAGGGAAAGGTTCTGGTCACCAGATGTGGTAATCAATGAATTGTGAGTTAAACATCTCTATAGTCTATATAGATACGATATACTTGTTTTTTTGATGGAACATTGAATTCTTACTGATATCAGCCCATAGAAACACATTGAATAGCATATTCATACATGGAAAAACAAAAGTAAAAAAATGTTGAAGAGGAAGTTTGTTTTAAAGTGTCCGTCCTATATCTGAGAGCTATAAGAAAGATCAGGCAATGTATAATTTTTTTGACCCACATTTAAACTCTTTTTTTGGCACTAAAACTGATTCAATATACACTGAACAACAATATAAAGGCAACATGCAACAATTTCAACGATTTTACTGAGTTACAGTTCATATGAGGAAATCATCAATTGAAATAAATTCATTAGGCCCTAATCTATGGATTTCATATGATTGGGAACACAGCTATGCTATTTGTTACAGAGACCAACAAAAAAATAAATAGGCATAGGATCTCGTTGCAGTATTTTTGTGCATTGAAATTGACAATTGATCAAATGCAATTGTGTTCGTTGTCCGTAGCATATGCCTGAGCATACCATAACCCCACCGCCACCATGGGGAACTCTGTCCACGATGTTGACATCAGCAAACCGCTCGCCCAAACAACGCCATACACATGGTCTGCGCTTGTGTGGCCGGTTGGACGTACTGCCAAATTCTCTAAAATGATGTCGGAGGCAGTTTATGGTAGAGAAAGTGACATTAAATTCTCTGCCAAGAGCTCTGGTGGACATTCCTGCAGTCAGCATGCCAATTGCACACTCCCTCAAAACTTGAGACATCTGTGGCACTGTTTTGTGTGACAAAACTGCACATTTTAGAGTGGCCTTATATTGTCCCCAGCAGAAGGTGCACCTGTGTAATAATCATGCTCCTCAATCAGCTTCTTGATATGCCACACCTGTCAGGTGGATGCATTACTTTGTCAAAGGATAAATGCTCACTAACAGGGATGTAAACGAATTTGTACAAGCTGACGTCAAGGCAAAGGGTGGCTACTTTGAAGAATCTCCAATATAAAATAATATATAAAATACAATTGTTTGGTTACTACATGAATCCATCTGTATTTTTTTCATAGTTTTAATGTATTCACTATTATTTTACAATGTAGAAAATAGTGAAAATATAGAAAAAACATGGATTGAGTAGGTGTGTCCAAACCTTTGACTGGTACTGCATGTACTTCCATCATTTATTTGAACTGGTACCGTGCTACCTTCAGAAGTCTTGTGAGGCTTGTGGTTGTCCTAGAGCAAAACAACAAACATGTACGTGTTTGTGAAAGTCTCACCTTTTGGACAGAGGTTGGTAACTTCTTCAAACGAGTCTCGTGATGTTTATGGAGTGCGTGGAGCAAAATGGAGGACACCATAGTATTTGTGAGAGTCTCATCTTTCCATGGAGTGGTCATTTTGGTTTGTTTGGACTCTACAGACGTTTTCGAGAGAAGACCAATTTTCGGGATATCTAAAGGTCTGACAAACATCGCTGTAGCTCAGCCACCTTCCACCGCAGGTGCGGAAGGCCGTCATTGGCAATGTGGTGGATTGAGACACACAAATCACATTGAGACACACAAATCCATAGCTTAAACAGACAGATCTTGATAGGGATGTTTCTATTGTGCTAATTAGACTCCGGCAGAGGAGCGGACATCTTAACAAACACTTTAATTCTGTCCCTTTTTATTGCACCAGTGACTGCTTCAGTCAAGATTAAGAAATATAAAACGTGATTTATATCATGCCCATGGTTTGAAGTCGTCCCCATATTTCACCCTGTCTTACAGTATGGATGAAAATAGATCTCCCATCGTCCCTTATGTGTACATTAAGCACACTGGTATAGTGCGAGACGCCAACCCTGTCAGAGTGGTTAGCTCCTGTAACCTGGAGATCTACGCCTTCCCCTTTGACGTCCAGAACTGCACCTTCACCTTCAGATCCTACATCCACCACGGTAAGACGTCAACGCAACCACGCTTTAGGACTAACTTGAAAATAAGGGTCCGATGCCAAACCCATCGCTCCTTCTCTCCCCAAAAAACATCCTGACTCTCTCTTGTGATCTGAAATGATAGGTATGAAGCAGGGTTGTCCACTGACTCCATTGACGTTTTTGATATTACTCGTTGTCAACCAAGGGATCTGTTTGCTATTAGGCCCAAGTTTACCATCCCCTCAGTACAGATCATGTTCTGCTTCCATATAGGTTCAGCCCATTCATCCCAGGATGACCCATTCCTTTATCTCCCCTGCAGTGTCGGACATAAGGATTATCTTAGGGAAGAAGGTGGAGGACATCCTGAAACGCTCCATTAGCGTGTTGTCCACTGAAGGGGAGTGGGAGCTGATGGACATCAAATCCAGCAAGTTAAAGTTATCAACATTCAATCAGGGAGAAGGCAACCCCTATGATGAGCTCTGCTTCTTTGTAAGAACCCAAAGAACTGCAATTACTCAGACGCCATTAGTTTAGCTCTACTAGCACTGAACGTTGAGTTCTCTATATTTCTAGCATTACTTTTGTTTCAGAGAGTACTTCCTGTTTCACACATAGGATGCTAACCCAGATAATTATGGCTTTGTCTTGTCTGCTATGGGAATCTACTGCACCAAGCCAGATCACACTTGAAGGTTGTCATTCACTGTTGTATCTCTAAACGGTAGATTGTCCTGAGGCGCAGACCAACCCTCTACGTGGTGAACCTCCTGATCCCCAGCTGCTTCCTCATCACTGTGGATCTCTTCAGCTTCCTGTTGCCTCCCCAGAACGTGGACCGCTCCTCCTTCAAGATGACCCTAATTTTGGGCTACTCGGTCTTCCTGCTCATCGTGAATGACCTGCTGCCAGTCACAGGAAGCACCATCCCACTGATAAGTGAGTATGAAAACATGTGTTCTGGAAGCACCATTTTTCTCGTAAATAATACATGTAGTGGTAAATGTTTACTTTGTGTTATTGGATTAGCTGGTTAGGTCAAATATCATTTGACCATTGTTCATTGATCATTGATCATTGTTCTCCTAAGAGTGGCTGAATATTTTCCTCTCTTCACCTCCCTCCTCCTCCTCCTCCCACCCATGCAGATGTGTTCTTCGCCATCTGCTTGGCTCTGATGGTGGCCAGCCTGCTGGAGACTATTCTCATCACCAACCTCCTGGTCGGCTCCAGTAACTTCCACCCAGTGCCTGGCTGGGTCCGAGTGCTCGTTCTGCGCTTCATGGGCACCCTCGTCTGGATGCCTCAGAAATCAAGAGAGGACAAGATCATCCTCAATCCAGTTGCAGGAGGTACCCCTGATCTGATCCTTCCATGGAGTTACAACTACACAGACTTTCAGGCAATTAGCAGATACTTGTCTTGTCCAACCCAAAGCAATATAGTGAAAGCATTCATACACAGGCCTGAAAAGTAAGATAAATGTTGGAATCACTCTGATACATTTCTCCAGCCACTTGACTAGGTCCGACCTTAGACAGAATTGTACTTCCCACGTAAGTCAATCATTTCTGTCTTTAGGAGGTATATTCATCATTTCACCTTTCTCCCTTCCTTCCCTCTTTTCTCTAACAAACAGACTTGAAAGTCTGCCCTCTAGTGACGGTGGAGAGACAGGTTCAAAAAGGAGAACCAGGTGAGATGTGGGCAGAGGCAGGCAATTCAGCCCTGGCGGAGCTGAGGAAGCTGGGCAATGACCTGCAGTCCATCCGCATCCAGGTGGCCCAGCATGTGGACGGGAACCAGATCTCCCAGGACTGGATGCAGGTGGGCTACATCATAGACCGGCTGCTGTTTGGCGTCTACTGCATCTTCATCACCTTCAGCTTCATCGTCATCCTCAGCATCTGGAGTAATTCGTACAACCAGTGATGTAATAAATAAAATAGGTGGTTAAACGCCATTCGTTGTGAAATAAGTAACGCTCCCTATATGTTCTTAGCATTTTTCCATGATAGGTGGCTAAATATTTGTGTAAAATACAAAATGTGTGGAAATAGTGCTTACCCTCCACTACACCACCGCGTACAAGACTTAAGAGTCTACCATGTTGTCAACTGCTGTTTAGATTTAAAAACAATTACCTTAAAATTACCATAACTTTAACAATTGTTTGTTTGATCTTCTGGCTGCACTGAGTAGGTATGTTGACTTATATATTACTATATTAGAGGAAATATATTTTTATTTGTCAAATAAACATACTGTCACGAAAACCACTGTTTCATTACTAACAACAATTCATTGGGGTTATCTGAGATGTTTTCTGAATTGTAATGTTGATGGTGGATCAATGATGATGATGATGAAGATCTGTCACGCAAGACATGGATCAATGACATGCAGTGTCGACATACAGGAAGTTATTTTGGGGTATTTTATTAGGATCCCCATTTGCTGTTACAAAAGCAGCAGCTACTCTTCCTGGGGTCCACACAAAACATGAAACATGACAACACACAGAACATTAATAGACAAGAACAGCTCAAGGACAGAACTACATGCATTTAAAATGGCACACATAGCCTACATGTCAATACATTCACACAATATCTAGGTCAAGATAGGGGAGAGACATTGTGCCATGAGGTGTTGCTTTACTTGTTTTTGAAAACAGGTTTGCTGTTCATTTGAGCAATATGAGATGGAAATGAGTTTCAGGCAATAATGGCTCTATATAATTTGGATTTGGGGACTGTGAAAAGACCCCTGGTGGCATGTCTGGTGGGGTAAGTGTGTGTGTCAAAGCTGTGTAAGCTGACTATGGAAACCATTTGGAATTTGCAACATATGAATGTTTCTTCTAAAAAGAAGAAGTGATGCAGTCAGTCTCTCCTCAACTCTTAGCCAAGAGAGACTGGCATGCATAGTATTTATATTAGCCCTCCGATTACAATGAAGAGCAAGACGTGTCGCTCTGTTCTGGGCCAGCTGCAGCTTAACTAGGTCTTTCTTTGCAGCACTTGACCACATGATTGGACAATAATCAAGACAATACTAGAGTCTGCAGGACTGTTTGAAATGTGGTGTCAAAAAGCAGAGCATCTCTTTATTATGGACATACCTCTCCCCGTCTTTACAACCATTGAATCTTTGTGTTTTGACCACGACAGTTTACAATCTAAGGTAACACCAAGTAATTCAGTCTCCTCAAATTGTTCAACAGCCACACCATTCATTACCAGATTCAGCTGAGGTCTCGAACTTACGGAACGATTTGTACCAAATACAATGCTCTTAGTTTTAAAGATGTTCAGTTCTAGTTTAGTACTGGCCACCCATTCCAAATCTGACTACAACTCCTTGTTAAGGGTTTCAGTGACTTCATTAGCTGTGTTTGCTGAAACGCACATGGTTGAATCATCATCATACAGGCTTTGTTTAATGCCAGTGGCAGGTCATTGGTAAAAATAGAAAAAGTAGAGAGCTGCCCTGCGGTACACCATATCCTACATGGTTGACATTACAGAGGCTTCCATTAAAGAAAAACACTCTCAGTGTAACGTCAGGTGAATGATGGGTGTAGAGTCAGGCGCAGAGAGAGCAAAAGTATTACGGGGACAAAACGCTTTAATGTCCACAGCATAAAACAGGAACAGGTACAAAAGGGTGACGCCAAAACACAGGCGCAAAACCAACCCACAGACCACTGTTTAAATAAAGCTGGACAGCGAAAAAACCCACAATCAAAATAATCCACTCACGACTTAAACATGAACACACAAAATAAGCCCGCACAAACACTAGCGGGCGAAACTAACCTAAATAGTACCCCTCCCAAAACCCCAACAAGAAACAGGTGAAAACAATTAGACAGACATAAACGAAAAGGAAAAAGGGATCGGTGGCAGCTAGTAGACCGGCGACGACGACCGCCGAGTGCCACCCGAACGGGAAGGGGAGTCACCTTCGGTAGTATTCGTGACACTCAGTTCTATTAGATAGATAGCTCTGAATCCACAATATGTCAGAGGTTGAAAATCCATAAAACATACAGTACCAGTTAAAAAGATTGGACACACCTACTCATTCAAGGGTTTTTATTTATTTTTAGTAGTTTCTACATTGTAGAATAATAGTGAAGACATTAAAATGATGAAATAACACAGATGGGATCATGCAGTAACCAAAGAAGTGGTAAACAGATTATTCAAAGTAGCCAACCTTTGCCTCGATGACAGCTTTGCCCACTCTTGGCATTCTCTCAACCAGCTTCATGAGGTAGTCACCTGGAATGCATTTCAATTAACAGGTGTGCCTTGTTAAAAGTTCATTTGTGGAATTTCTTTCCTTCTTAATGTGTTTAAGTCAATCAGTTGTGTTGTGACAAGGTAGGGTTGGTATACAGGTAGGGTTGGTATATTTGGTAAAATACCAAGTTCATATTATGGCAAGAACAGCTCAATTAACTTTTTATGGCTGCAGGGGCAGTATTGAGTAGCTTGGATGAAAGGTGCCCAGAGTAAACGGCCTGCTCCTCAGTCCCAGTTACTAATATATGCATATTATTATTAGTATTGGATAGAAAACACTCTGAAGTTTCTAAATCTGTTTGAATTATGTCTGTGAATATAAAATAACTCATATGGCAGGCAAAAACCTGAGAAAAATCCAAACAGGAAGTGAGAATTCTGAGAGTGGTCGATGTTAAAGTCATCACCTATTCAATTCCCTGTAATATATGGATCTGTTTGCACTTCCTACGCCTTCCACTAGATGTCAACAGTCAGTAGAACGTGGAATGAAGCTTATGCTGTGTTGTGGGACCGGATGGGAGGTGTTTGAGTCAGTGGTCTGGCAGAGTGCCAGTTCTTGGTCACGCACTTTCCTCATGATATCACCATGCGTTCCATTACTTATAGAGACTGAAAAGAATGCTCCAGTTGGAACATTATTGGATATATATAACAACATCCTGAAGATTGATTCTCTACTAAGTTTGACCAGTTTATTCGACTTGTAATATAACTTTTTGAAGTTTTCGTCCGACGTTTGCCTGCATCTGCACGAGCGTTTGGACACGTGTACTACACATGCTAGCAAAATTAGCTAATTGGACATAAGTAATGGACATTATCGAACAAAACAACGATTTATTGTGGAACTAGGATTCCTGGGAGTGCATTCTGATAAATATCATCAAAGGTAAGGGAATATTTATCATGTAATTTCTGGTTTCTGTTGATTCCAACATGGCGGCTAATTTGGCTATTGTTCTGAGCGCCGTCTCAGATTATTGCATGGTTTGTTTTTTCCGTAAAGTTTTTTTTAAATCTGACACAGCGGTTGCATTAAGGAGAGGTATATCTATAATTCCATGTGTATAACTTGTATTATCATCTACATTTATGATGAGTATTTCTGTTGAAACGATGTGGCTATGCAAAATCACTTGATGTTTTTGGAACTAGTGAATGTAACACGCCAATGTAAACTCAGATTTTTTTATATAAATATGAACTTTATCAAACAAAACATGCATGTATTGTGTAACATGAAGTCCTATGAGTGTCATCTGATGAAGATAATCAAAGGTTAGTGATTCATTTTATCTCTATTTCTGCTTTTTGTGAAAGCTATTTTTCGCTGGAAAAATGGCTGTACTTATTGTGGTTTGGTGGTGACCTAACATAATCGTTTGTAGTGCTTTCGCTGAAAAGCATATTTGAAATCAGACACTTTGGTGGGATTAACAACAAGATGACCTTTAAAATGATGTAAGACACATGTATGTCTGAGGAATTTTAATTATCAGATTTCTGTTGTTTGAATTTGGTGCCCTGCACTTTCACTGTCTGTTGTCATATCATCCCGGTAGCGGGATTGCAGCCATAAGAAGATTTATGCAAAGAGAAACGACAGTCCATCATTTCTTTAAGACATGAAGCTCAGTCAATCTGGAAAATGTCAAGAACTTTGAAAGTTTCTTCAAGTGCAGTCGCAAAAACCATCAAGCGCTATGATAAAATTAGCTGTCATGAAGACCGCCACAGGAAGGAGGACCCAGAGTTACCTCTGCAGTAGAGGATAAATTCATTAGAGTTACCAGCCTCAGAAATTGCAGCCCAAATAAATGCTTAACAGAGTTCAAGTAACAGACACATCTCAACATCAACTGTTCAGAGGAGACTGCGTGAAATCAGGACTTCATGGTCGTATTGCTGCAAAGAAACAACTACTAAAAGACACCTTTTAGAAGGAGATACTTGCTTGGGCCAAGAAACATGATCAATGGACATTAGACCGGTGGAAATCTGTCCTTGGTCTGATGAGTCCAAATTTGAGATTATTAGTTCCAACCTCAGTATCTTTGTGAGACGCAGAGTAGGTGAACGGATGATCTTCGCATGTGTGGTTCCCACCGTGAAGCATGATGGTGTGGGGTTGCTTTGTTGGTGACACTGTCAGTGACTTATTTAGAATTCAAGGCACAGCATGGCTACCATAGCATTCTGCAGCGATACGCTATCCCATCTGGTTTGCGCTTAGTGGGACTATCATTTGTTTTTCAACAGGACAATGACCCAACACACCTCCAGGCTGTGTAAGGGCTATTTGACCAAGGAGAGTGATGGAGTGCTGCATCAGATGACATGGCCTTCACAATCACCTGACCTCAACCCAATTTAGATGTTTTGATATGAGTTGGATCGCAGCGTGAAGGAAAAGAAGCCAACAAGTGCTCAGCATATGTGGGAACTCCTTCCAGACTGTTGGAAAAGCATTCCTCATGAAGCTGGTTGAAAGAATACCAAGAGTGTGCAAAGCTGTCATCAAGGCAAAGGGTGGCTACTTTGAATAATTCAAAATATAAAATATATATATATATATATATTTTTTTATCATTCCCACATGATTCAATACGTGTTATTTCATAGTTTTGATGTCTTCTCTATTATTCTACAATGTAGAAAACTTTTGACTGGTTCTGTATGTTTTCTTAACAACAGATTATGGTCAAGAATGGCAAAAGCTGCACTGAAATCTAACAGTACAGCTTCCCTCAATGTCTACAGTGGTACTGTAGATCTCCTCCTCCATGTCTACAGTGGTACTGCAGTTTAGATGCTCTGCATAACTCATTTGCATAAAAGTAACCTGTTTAAAATTGGTTTCCTCTTTCACTGTGATTAATGTATTTTTCATTTGTTCTTTCTGGATTGTTTTATGGTACATAGTTTTGTTGTAAACAGAAAGGTGTTAATCTGTCAATGTTAGTTTGTTCTTTAAAATAAAAATGTACCTCTAAAAATACCTTATTACAAGCGTGAATGACGACTTTTAGAGAACTTGAATGTTATTATATTACTGAGAATGATCCATTTTGACAAATAGGTGCGTAGCCTGCAGCATTAGCTGAATGGTGAGATTTGACCAACTTCACACAATATAGTATACTATGTTGCATGATACAAGTTTTGTCATTTTTGGAGGTTGCCAATGTCCTTAACTTATGAATAATCTTGGCCTTATTGACAGTGGTGTAAAGTACTTAAGTAAAAATACTTTAAAGTACTACCTAAGAGTTTTTGGGGGGTGTATGTTCTACATTTGACTATTTATATTTTTGCCAACTTTCACTTTTATTTAAATACATTCCTAAAGAAAATAATGTGCTTTTTACTTCCCTGACACCCAAAAGTACATTTCGACAGGAAAAGGGTCCACTTATCAAGAGAACATCCCTGATCATCCCTACTGCCTCTGATCTGGCGGACTCACTAAACACAAATGCTTAATGTGTAAATTAGGTCTGAGTGTTGTTGTGTACCCCTGGCTATCCGTAAATAAATAAAAACAAGAAAATTGTGCCGTCCGGTTTGCTTAATATGAGGAATTTGAAATGATTTAAACGTTTACATTTTAGCAATTCCATGTACTTTTGATACTTAGGTATATTTAAAAACAAATACTTTAAAACTTTTACTCAAGTAGTATTTTACTGGGTGACCACATTTTACTTGAGTCATTTTCTATTAAGGAATCTTTACTTTTACTCAGTATGACAAATGAGTACTTTTTCCAGCACTGCTTATTGAATAGGGACCATTGATGCTAAAGCATTTAATCCTGTGCATGTGCTTCTTCTTCCCTTGTCTTTCCTACCATCTCTCTTTCTTATCTATCATTATTTCTTTCTCTCTCTTATCTCTCATTATTTATTTCTCTCTTTCTTTCTTTTTCTTTCACTCGTTATCTCCCTCTTCCATTGCTCTCCGTCCCTCTCTCTCTTTCTCTCTCACTCATCCCTCTCTCTCTCTCTTTCTCTCTCACTCCATCCCTCTTTCCTTAAGTCATGAACTAATTCCAGGACTCATATCATTGCCCGTCTATAATTAAATTATCAGCCTCTATGTTGTATCAGACACGAGAAAGAGAATAAACATAACATACATTTCATAACACAAGTTATATAACAAATGATTTGGGTGGGAGAGCTGAATGTGGGGGACATTGTGACACCTTTTCCTTTGTGTGCAGAGGTGAACCCCCAGCTCATTTCCATAGCCCAGTACGTGTATTGTCTGCAGAGCTGTGGTACACTTTTGTGCGATTGTTGCATAGGTTGGTACACCACAGCTCTGGGGTGAAATGTCCCCTAGGTACAGATCTAGGATCAGCTTCTCCTCCCCAAATCCTAACCTTAACCATTAGTGTGGAAAATGATACACTGACTCAGGATCAGCATATATGGGCAACTTCACCCTCCACCACAGCCATTTACTGTGGCTCACTTCTGTTTTGTATCCAACCACCTGCAGGTAAAGTAGCTCTGTACCACAAGAGTTCACCTGCTCTCCTGACCACCTCATTTGCCCCAAGGTTTATGGATCTCACTCATGGTCTTCTCTGTTGCTAGGCATATTTCTACCACATTTCTACAACACTTGTTTGATTGCACAATCAAGAATATCATTGAATCATTGTGTCACTTCTAAGGTATCAGAGATCTTTGTGTCCGTAGAATTGTGTTCAAAGTTGAAAATTGTCTGGAGCTGTAAGATTTTCTGTGGATTCTCCAACAGCAACTTATGATATGACATGACAATACATCAACATAAGTTTTTAACTATGCAAATTAGTCTGTATATATACAATTTGTTCCAGCTGGTGAAGAGGTGCCATCGATGGGTGTTAGGAAACAAAGCTTTGCTCTAAACAGTTCTTCAGCCAGAGGATCGAAACGGTCAAGAACTTGCAGCTTGCTGTTTGATGGCAACCAAGGATTTTTCCAAAATGGAGGTAAATATCTTTCATTCTAATGCCTTTTGTGACAATTGGGGGTTTTACGTTACTTAAGTTGTGTGTCTGTGTGTTGTGCTTCAATGCATTACTGTAATTGCTCAAAACATTTGTTCGGTGTCGTTTGAGGTAAATTAAGTTGTGAATTCATAAAGTAATTCATGGTGTTATAAACATTGTGTTAATTATCAAACATACACTAAACAATGGACCGTATATCTAAAATACAGTTTGACCTTTCACCCTAACAGTGATTTTTAAAATTACTATTTCAGTCTCAACGATGGTCGGTCAGTTCCCACAAGGTTCTGTTCATCATCTGCTGCATGATGGTACAGGGTAGGTACAGCTTGTACACGGGGAAAGAAAAAGTAGTCAACTAATTTAAGTAAACCTAAAATATTATATTTGAGTAATAGTTTATTTTCATTTATTCTTTAGTTTTATGTTCACTTTTTGATATTACTCGGGGTATCTGATACCTTAACGATCAAGATCATAACATAATTTATTTGTGGGTTTGCGGTCAATTCATTTCACTATCATATGAAAAAGTAGCAAGGTCTTCATTATTCAAACAAGACTCTAATAATGATATCTACAATACGCAAGAACCCCATTAGTTGATAAAATTAAGGACTTTTCACTGAAGATGTTGAGATATTTGACCTCATTAAACAGATTCTCGTATCCAGAGCAACATACAGTAGTGAGTGAATACATTCTCATCCTGGTCCTCCGTGGGAATTGAACCCACAACCCTGGCATTGCAACTGCCATGTTCTACTAACTGAGGAACACAGGATCATTGCATAAGCTGGATATAAAGCACCATGGTTACCATTGTTTCCCCAGCGCCATGCCTGAGGTGTAAGATAGTGGTGAACTGCACCAACCCCAACACCATATCCCTTCTGGCCGCCCTGGAGAACGTCATGAAGTTGTACTCCATACGACCTGTCATGAACCTCTCAACCCCCACCAACATCAGCATGTACTTCACTCTCTACGGCATCCTGGGTGTGGTAAGGAGTAGTAGGACAGCATCCCTTTCAACTAGTTCACCTGAGGAGACATACCATTAAATCCATCAATGTATTTGACATGTGCTATATAGTTCTGAATGTTCCTCCACATCATGTTTTGTAGATCCATTGAAAATGTGGCTTTATTGCCTTTACTTTGTATCCTACAACAAAAAGTAATTCTCTTCTCAGGAAGAAAAAGCACAACTGTTGAACACATACATTTGGCTGGTGAAGGTAAACGTATTATTTAATTATTTTTGCAAATATATGTACACAGTGTATGGGAGTCATTATTGCACTTTGGTTTCTCATTCTCCTACAGAACGTTACTTCATGTTACATATTTGTTAGGGCACACAACATCCATTCACCAATATGTACTGAATAGCAATAGTGATATATATTTGGTTAAAACTAAAAAGTATATTGTATCTTTGACTGTAGAACAATCCTAAACATCAGATTATAATTTTGAATGCTGCTTACAAACATATTGTATTGTTGCTAATATGTTGTTTCAGGAATGGGAGAATGAATTTTTCAGCTGGGACCCAGTCCAATGCGGCTCTACCAATATTTCTCTCCCCAGGGAAAGGTTCTGGTCACCAGATGTGGTAATCAATGAATTGTGAGTTAAACATCTCTATAGTCTATATAGATACGATATACTTATTTTATTTTTATGAAACATTGAATTTGGTCTTACTGCTATTAGCCCATAGAAACACATTGAATAACAGACTAACACATGGAAAAACACAATCAAAAAATGGTGAAAAGGAAGTTTGTTTTAAAGTGTCCGTCCTATATCTGAGAGATAAACGAAAGATCAGGAAATGTATCATTTTTTTGACCCACATTTAAACTCTTTTTTTGGCACTAAAACTGATTCAATATACACTGAACAACAATATAAAGGCAACATGCAACAATTTCAATGATTTTACTGAGTTACAGTTCATATGAGGAAATCAGTCAATTGAAATAAATTCATTAGACCCTAATCTATGGATTAAAAATGGGCCTCACAATGTGCCTCAGGATGTCGTTGCGGTACTTTTTGTGCATACAAATTGACAATTGATCAAATTAAATTGTGTTCATTGTCCGTAGCTTATGCCTGAGCATACCATAACCGCACTATCACCATGGGGAGCTCTGTTCACAATGTTCACAATGTTGACATCAGGAAACCACTAGCCCTCACAACGCCATACACATGTTCTGTGCTTGTGTGGCCGGTTGTACTGCCAAATTCTCTAAAATGACGTTGGAGGCAGCTTATGGTAGAGAAATTAACACAGAATTGCATGCTCCCTCAAAACTCGAGACATCTGTGGCATTGTTTTGTGTGACAAAACTGCACATTTTAGAGTGGCCTTTAATTGTCCCTGTGTAATAATCATGCTCTTTAAACAGCTTCTTGATATTCCACACCTGTCAGGTGGATGGATTACCTTGTCAAAGGATAAAGGCTCACTTACAGGGATGTAAACAAATTTCAGAGGTGTAGTTAGGAATGAAGTTGGGAGATCTGCGGAAACTACTTCAAACAAGTCTTGTGACGTTTATGGGGGTCGTAGAGCAAAATGGAGAACACCATCGTATTTGAGAGAGTCATATTAGTTTGTTTGGACTCTACAGACGTTTTCGAGAGAAGACCAATTTTCGGGATGTCTAAAGGTCTGACAAACACAACTGTAGCTCAGCCACCTTCCACCGCAGGTGCGGAAGGCCGTCATTGGCAGAAGTGGTGGATTGAGACACAGGCCATACAAATCCATAGCTTAAACAGACAGATCTTGATAGGGATGTTTCTATTGTGCTAATTAGACTCCGGCAGAGGAGTCTTAACAAACACTTTAATTCTGTAGCTCGTTTTTGGTCACAGGTCCAGGAATGGTTGAAGAATTGCAACATTTGCGTAGAACTAACGCTACAGATAGCAATACTGGGGGATTTGAAAAGCCATAGTCAATCAATCAATAATATAATAATTATTTTAGCAAAAATGTTTATTTTTAATTTACAATCCGTGGAAGCTATGAGAATAGGAAGATTCAAATCTTTTGTGAAGCATCACAGCACAGTTGAAAAATATATGGCAAATAAAAATCCGAAATGGATGATGTTGGAAGATAGATGGGAAAGGTTGAGTGGAGCTGAAGGGTGGGACTAATAACAAGATAAACAATGTAGGGCATACGGGATCTGTGAAATGTGTATAGGTGCGGAGCTATTGTGAAATAGCACAGTTACAAGTGGAAATCAAACTGGATGGACAACAGAAATAGAGGAAGGACTAAGAACAAACAAGAGAGAACTATTATAAAGTAGACTGTGTCTGTAAAATGTGTATAAGATGTATAAATTGAAGGTAAAAACAGAAATGTTTATCAGTTTACTCCAATTGGGGGATCGGTGGTAGGGTTTGCGGGGAATAATAATAAAGGTATACTCTTTAAAAAAGTATGTATGTCTATGTAGGTATGTGTATGTATATATGTGTATATGTATGCATACGTGAATGGATATATATATTTACCCAAAAAAATATGGGGGATTGGAAATGATGCAGACAATTACATTGGAAGCAACATTCTTTCCGCAATATTAAGCTGATCCACCCCCAAAAAAAAAAAAAAAAAAAACTTTAATTCTGTCCCTTTTTATTGCACCAGTGACTACTTCAGTCAAGATTAAGAAATATAAAACGTGATTTATATCATGCCCATGGTTTGAAGTCGTCCCCATATTTCATCCTGTCTTACAGTATGGATGAAAACAGAGCTCCCATCGTCCCTTATGTGTACATTAAGCACACTGGTATAGTGCGAGACGCCAACCCTGTCAGAGTGGTTAGCTCCTGTAACCTGGAGATCTACGCCTTCCCCTTTGACGTCCAGAACTGCACCTTCACCTTCAGATCCTACATCCACCGCGGTAAGACGTCAATGCAACCACGCTTTAGGACTAACTTGAAAATAAGGGTCCGATGCCAAACCCATCGCTCCTTCTCTCCCCAAAAAACATCCTGACTCTCTCTTGTGATCTGAAATGATAGGTATGAAACAGGGTTGTCCACTGAGTCCATTGACGTTTTTGATATATTATTCGGTGTCAACCAAGGGATCTGTTTGGTGTTAGGCCCAAGTTTACCATCCCCTCAGTACAGATCATGTTCTGCTTCCATATAGGTTCAGCCCATTCATCCCAGGATGACCCATTCCTTTATCTCCCCTGCAGTGTCGGACATAAGGATTGTCTTAGGGAAGAAGGTGGAGGACATCCTGAAACGCTCCATTAGCGTGTTGGCCACCGAAGGGGAGTGGGAGCTGATGGACATCAAATACAGCAAGCTCAAGTTATCATCATTTGATCAGGGAGAAAGCAACTCCTATGATGAGCTCTGCTTCTTTGTAAGAACCCAAAGAACTGCAATTACTCAGACGCCATTAGTTTAGCTCTACTAGTACTGAACGTTGAGTTCTCTATATTTCTAGCATTACTTTTGTTTCAGAGAGTACTTCCTGTTTCACACATAGGATGCTAACCCAGATAATTATGGCTTTGTCTTGTCTGATATGGGATACGACTGCACCAAGCCAGATCACCCTTGAAGGTTGTCATTCACCGTTGTGTCTCTAAACTGTAGATTATCCTGAGGCGCAGAGCAACCCTCTACGTGGTGAACCTCCTGATCCCCAGCTGCTTCCTCATCACTGTGGATCTCTTCAGCTTCCTGCTGCCTCCCCAGAATGTGGACCGCTCCTCCTTCAAGATGACCCTTATTTTGGGCTACTCGGTCTTCCTGCTCATCATAAATAACCTGCTGCCAGTCACAGGAAGCACCATTCCACTGATAAGTGAGTATGAAAACATGTGTACTGGGAACACCATATTTGTAGAGGTAAATGTTTACTTTGTGTTATTGGATTAGCTGGTTAGGTCAAATATCATTTGAAGTCCACTTCCTTTGTCCTCCTAAGAGTTGCTGAATATTTTCCTCTCTTCACCTCCCTTTTCCTCCTGCCGCCCATGCAGATGTGTTTTTCGCCATCTGCTTGGCTCTGATGGTGGCCAGCCTGTTGGAAACTATTCTCATCACCAACCTCCTGGTCGGCTCCAGTAACTTCCACCCAGTGCCTGGCTGGGTCCGAGTGCTCGTTCTGCGCTTCATGGGCACCCTCGTCTGGATGCCTCAGAAATCAAGAGAGGACAAGATCATCCTCAATCCAGTTGCAGGAGGTACCCCTGATCTGATCCTTCCAGGGATTTACAATTACACAGACTTTCATTCAATTAGCAGATACATGTCTTGTCCAACCCAAAGCAATATAGTGAAGCATTCAATAACAGGCCTGAACAGTAACATAATTGCAGGAATCACTCTGATACATTTTTCCAGACACTTGACTAGGTCTGACCTTAAACAATCAATAATTTCTGTCTTTAGGAGGTATATTCATAATTTCACCTTTCTCCCTTCCTTCCCTCTTTTCTCTAACAAACAGACGTGAAAGTCTGCCCTCTAGTGTCGGTGGAGAGGCAGGTTCAAACAGCAGAACAAGGTGAGATGTGGGCAGAGGCAGGCGATTCAGCCCTGGCGGAGCTGAGGAAGCTGGGCAATGAGCTGCAGTCCATCCGCATCCAGGTGGCCCAGCATGTGGACGGGAACCAGATCTCCCAGGACTGGATGCAGGTGGGCTACATCCTCGACCGGCTGCTGTTTGGCGTCTACTGCATCTTCATCACCTTCAGCTTCATCGTCATCCTCAGCATCTGGAGTAATTCGTACAACCAGTGATGTAATAAATAAAATAGGTGGTTAAACGCCAATCGTTGTGAATAAAGTAACGCTCCCTATATGTTCTTAGCATTTTTCCATGATAGGTGGCTAAATATTTGTGTAAAATACAAAATGTGTGGAAATAGTGCTTACCCTCCACTACACCACCGCGTACAAGACTTAAGAGTCTACCATGTTGTCAACTGCTGTTTAGATTTAAAAACAATTACCTTAAAATTACCATAACTTTAACAATTGTTTGTTTGATCTTCTGGCTGCACTGAGTAGGTATGTTGACTTATATATTACTATATTAGAGGAAATATATTTTTATTTGTCAAATAAACATACTGTCACGAAAACCACTGTTTCATTACTAACAACAATTCATTGGGGTTATCTGAGACGTTTTCTAAATTGTAATGTTGATGGTGGATCAATGATGATGATGATGAAGATCTGTCACGCAAGACATGGATCAATGACATGCAGTGTCGACATACAGGAAGTTATTTTGGGGTATTTTATTAGGATCCCCATTTGCTGTTACAAAAGCAGCAGCTACTCTTCCTGGGGTCCACACAAAATATGAAACATGACAAAACACAGAACATTAATAGACAAGAACAGCTCAAGGACAGAACTACATGCATTTAAAATGTCTCTACATGTCAATACATTCACACAATATCTAGGTCAAGATAGGGGAGATGCATTGTGCCATGAGGTGTTGCTTTACTTGTTTTTGAAAACAGGTTTGCTGTTCATTTGAGCAATATGAGATGGAAGTGAGTTTCAGGCAATAATGGCTCTATATAATTTGTACACTTTCTTGATTTTGTTCTGAATTTGGGGACTGTGAAAAGACCCCTGGTGGCATGTCTGGTGGGGTAAGTGTGTGTGTCAAAGCTGTGTAAGTTGACTATGGAAACCATTTGGAATTTGAAACATATGAATGTTTCTTCTAAAAAGAAGAAGTGATGCAGTCAGTCTCTCCTCAACTCTTAGCCAAGAGAGACTGGCATGCATAGTATTTATATTAGCCCTCCGATTACAATGAAGAGCAAGACGTGTCGCTCTGTTCTGGGCCAGCTGCAGCTTAACTAGGTCTTTCTTTGCAGCACTTGACCACATGATTGGACAATAATCAAGACAATACTAGAGTCTGTAGGACTGTTTGAAATGTGGTGTCAAAAAGCAGAGCATCTCTTTATTATGGACATACCTCTCCCCGTCTTTACAACCATTGAATCTTTGTGTTTTGACCACGACAGTTTACAATCTAAGGTAACACCAAGTAATTCAGTCTCCTCAAATTGTTCAACAGCCACACCATTCATTACCAGATTCAGCTGAGGTCTCGAACTTATGGAACGATTTGTACCAAATACAATGCTCTTAGTTTTAGAGATTTTCAGTTCTAGTTTATTACTGGCCACCATTCCAAATCTGACTACAACTCCTTGTTAAGGGTTTCAGTGACTTCATTAGCTGTGTTTGCTGAAACGCACATGGTTGAATCATCATCATACAGGCTTTGTTTAATGCCAGTGGCAGGTCATTGGTAAAAATAGAAAAAGTAGAGAGCTGCCCTGCGGTACACCATATCCACATGGTTGACATTACAGAGGCTTCCATTAAAGAAAAACACTCTCAGTTCTATTAGATAGATAGCTCTGAATCCACAATATGTCAGAGGTTGAAAATCCATAAAACATACAGTACCAGTTAAAAAGATTGGACACACCTACTCATTCAAGGGTTTTTATTTATTTTTAGTAGTTTCTACATTGTAGAATAATAGTGAAGACATTAAAATGATGAAATAACACAGATGGGATCATGCAGTAACCAAAGAAGTGGTAAACAGATTATTCAAAGTAGCCAACCTTTGCCTCGATGACAGCTTTGCCCATTCTTGGCATTCTCTCAACCAGCTTCATGAGGTAGTCACCTGGAATGCATTTCAATTAACAGGTGTGCCTTGTTAAAAGTTCATTTGTGGAATTTCTTTCCTTCTTAATGTGTTTAAGTCAATCAGTTGTGTTGTGACAAGGTAGGGTTGGTATACAGGTAGGGTTGGTATATTTGGTAAAATACCAAGTTCATATTATGGCAAGAACAGCTCAATTAACTTTTTATGGCTGCAGGGGCAGTATTGAGTAGCTTGGATGAAAGGTGCCCAGAGTAAACGGCCTGCTCCTCAGTCCCAGTTACTAATATATGCATATTATTATTAGTATTGGATAGAAAACACTCTGAAGTTTCTAAAACTGTTTGAATTATGTCTGTGAATATAAAATAACTCATATGGCAGGCAAAAACCTGAGAAAATCCAAACAGGAAGTGAGAATTCTGAGAGTGGTCGATGTTAAAGTCATCGCCTATTCAATTTCCTGTAATATATGGATCTGTTTGCACTTCCTACGCCTTCCACTAGATGTCAACAGTCAGTAGAACGTGGAATGAAGCTTATGCTGTGTTGTGGGACCGGATGGGAGGTGTTTGAGTCAGTGGTCTGGCAGAGTGCCAGTTCTTGGTCACGCACGTTCCTCATGATATCGCCATGCGTTCCATTACTTATAGAGACTGAAAAGAATGCTCCAGTTGGAACATTATTGGATATATATAACAACATCCTGAAGATTGATTCTCTACTAAGTTTGACCAGTTTATTTGACTTGTAATATAACTTTTTGAAGTTTTCGTCCGACGTTTGCCTGCATCTGCGCGAGCGTTTGGACACGTGTACTACACATGCAAGCAAAATTAGCTAATTGGACATAAGTAATGGACATTATCGAACAAAACAACGATTTATTGTGGAACTAGGATTCCTGGGAGTGCATTCTGATAAATATCATCAAAGGTAAGGGAATATTTATCATGTAATTTCTGGTTTCTGTTGATTCCAACATGGCGGCTAATTTGGCTATTGTTCTGAGCGCCGTCTCAGATTATTGCATGGTTTGTTTTTTCCATAAAGTTTTTTTTAAATCTGACACAGCGGTTGCATTAAGGAGAGGTATATCTATAATTCCATGTGTATAACTTGTATTATCATCTACATTTATGATGAGTATTTCTGTTGAAACGATGTGGTTATGCAAAATCACTTGATGTTTTTGGAACTAGTGAATGTAACACGCCAATGTAAACTCAGATTTTTTGATATAAATATGAACTTTATCAAACAAAACATGCATGTATTGTGTAACATGAAGTCCTATGAGTGTCATCTGATGAAGATAATCAAAGGTTAGTGATTCATTTTATCTCTATTTCTGCTTTTTGTGAAAGCTATTTTTCGCTGGAAAAATGGCTGTACTTATTGTGGTTTGGTGGTGACCTAACATAATCGTTTGTAGTGCTTTCGCTGAAAAGCATATTTGAAATCAGACACTTTGGTGGGATTAACAACAAGATTACCTTTAAAATGATGTAAGACACATGTATGTCTGAGGAATTTTAATTATGAGATTTCTGTTGTTTGAATTTGGCGCCCTGCACTTTCACTGTCTGTTGTCATATCATCCCGGTAGCGGGATTGCAGCCATAAGAAGATTTATGCAAAGAGAAACGACAGTCCATCATTTCTTTAAGACATGAAGCTCAGTCAATCTGGAAAATGTCAAGAACTTTGAAAGTTTCTTCAAGTGCAGTCGCAAAAACCATCAAGCGCTATGATAAAATTAGCTGTCATGAAGACCGCCACAGGAAGGAGGACCCAGAGTTACCTCTGCAGTAGAGGATAAATTCATTAGAGTTACCAGCCTCAGAAATTGCAGCCCAAATAAATGCTTAACAGAGTTCAAGTAACAGACACATCTCAACATCAACTGTTCAGAGGAGACTGCGTGAAATCAGGACTTCATGGTCGTATTGCTGCAAAGAAACAACTACTAAAAGACACCTTTTAGAAGGAGATACTTGCTTGGGCCAAGAAACATGATCAATGGACATTAGACCGGTGGAAATCTGTCCTTGGTCTGATGAGTCCAAATTTGAGATTATTAGTTCCAACCTCAGTATCTTTGTGAGACGCAGAGTAGGTGAACGGATGATCTTCGCATGTGTGGTTCCCACCGTGAAGCATGATGGTGTGGGGTTGCTTTGTTGGTGACACTGTCAGTGACTTATTTAGAATTCAAGGCACAGCATGGCTACCATAGCATTCTGCAGCGATACGCTATCCCATCTGGTTTGCGCTTAGTGGGACTATCATTTGTTTTTCAACAGGACAATGACCCAACACACCTCCAGGCTGTGTAAGGGCTATTTGACCAAGGAGAGTGATGGAGTGCTGCATCAGATGACATGGCCTTCACAATCACCTGACCTCAACCCAATTTAGATGTTTTGATATGAGTTGGATCGCAGCGTGAAGGAAAAGAAGCCAACAAGTGCTCAGCATATGTGGGAACTCCTTCCAGACTGTTGGAAAAGCATTCCTCATGAAGCTGGTTGAAAGAATACCAAGAGTGTGCAAAGCTGTCATCAAGGCAAAGGGTGGCTACTTTGAATAATTCAAAATATAAAATATATATATATATATATTTTTTTTTTTATCATTCCACATGATTCAATACGTGTTATTTCATAGTTTTGATGTCTTCTCTATTATTCTACAATGTAGAAAACTTTTGACTGGTTCTGTATGTTTTCTTAACAACAGATTATGGTCAAGAATGGCAAAAGCTGCACTGAAATCTAACAGTACAGCTTCCCTCAATGTCTACAGTGGTACTGTAGATCTCCTCCTCCATGTCTACAGTGGTACTGCAGTTTAGATGCTCTGCATAACTCATTTGCATAAAAGTAACCTGTTTAAAATTGGTTTCCTCTTTCACTGTGATTAATGTATTTTTCATTTGTTCTTTCTGGATTGTTTTATGGTACATAGTTTTGTTGTAAACAGAAAGGTGTTAATCTGTCAATGTTAGTTTGTTCTTTAAAATAAAAATGTACCTCTAAAAATACCTTATTACAAGCGTGAATGACGACTTTTAGAGAACTTGAATGTTATTATATTACTGAGAATGATCCATTTTGACAAATAGGTGCGTAGCCTGCAGCATTAGCTGAGTGGTGAGGTTTGACCAACTTCACACAATATAGTATACTATGTTGCATGATACAAGTTTTGTCATTTTTGGAGGTTGCCAATGTCCTTAACTTATGAATAATCTTGGCCTTATTGACAGTGGTGTAAAGTACTTAAGTAAAAATACTTTAAAGTACTACCTAAGAGTTTTTGGGGGGTGTATGTTCTACATTTGACTATTTATATTTTTGCCAACTTTCACTTTTATTTAAATACATTCCTAAAGAAAATAATGTGCTTTTTACTTCCCTGACACCCAAAGTACATTTTGACAGGAAAAGGGTCCACTTATCAAGAGAACATCCCTGATCATCCCTACTGCCTCTGATCTGGCGGACTCACTAAACACAAATGCTTAATGTGTAAATTAGGTCTGAGTGTTGTTGTGTACCCCTGGCTATCCGTAAATAAATAAAACAAGAAAATTGTGCCGTCTGGTTTGCTTAATATGAGGAATTTGAAATGATTTAAACGTTTACATTTTAGCAATTCCATGTACTTTTGATACTTAGGTATATTTAAAAACAAATACTTTAAAACTTTTACTCAAGTAGTATTTTACTGGGTGACCACATTTTACTTGAGTCATTTTCTATTAAGGAATCTTTACTTTTACTCAGACAAATGAGTACTTTTTCCAGCACTGCTTATTGAATAGGGACCATTGATGCTAAAGCATTTAATCCTGTGCATGTGCTCTTCTTACCCTTGTCTTTCCTACCATCTCTCTTTCTTTCTCTCTCTCTTTATCTCTCATTATTTCTTTCTTTATCTCCACTCTTCCTTTGCTCTCTATACCTCTCGCTCTCTCTCTCTCCATCCATCTTTCCTTAAGTCATGAAATAATTCCAGTACTCATATTATCGCCCGTCTGTAAATAAATGATCAGCCTCTATGTTGTATCAGACACGAGATAGAGAATAGACATAACCATACATTTCATAACACAAGTTATATAACAAATGATTTGGGTGGGAGAGCTGAATGGGGGAACATTGGAACACCTGTTCCTTCGTGTGCTGAGGTGAACCCCCAGCTCATTTCCATAGCCCAGTACGTGTATTGTCTGCAGAGCTGTGGTACACTATCGTCCGATTGTTGCATAGGTTGGTACACCACAGCTCTTGGGTGAAATGTCCCCTAGGTACAGATCTTGGATCAGCTTCTCCTCCCCCAATCCTAAACTTAATAATTAGTGTGGAAAATGATACACTGACTCAGGATCAGCTTCTATGGGCAACTTCACCCTCCACCACAGCCATTTACTGTGGCTCACTTCTGTTTTGTATCCAACCACCTGCAGGTAAAGTAGCTCTGTACCACAAGAGTTCACCTGCTCTACTGACCACCTCATTTGCCCCAAGGTTTATGGTTCTCACTCATGGCCTTCTCAGTGCTAGGAATATTGTTTTTTTTTGTTTTTTACAAGTCCTATGTTTAGTTTTATTGTAGAATCAAGAAATCACTAAATATTTGTGTCACTTCTAAGGTATCAGAGATCTTTGTGTCAGTAGATTTGTGTCCAAAGTTGAAATAGTCTGGAGCTGTAAGATTTTCTGTGGATTCTCCAACAGTAACTTATGATATGACATGACAATACATCAACATAAGTGTTTAACTATGCAATTAGTCTGTATATATAAAATCTGTTGCAGCTGGTGAAGAGGTGCCATCGATGGGTGTTAGGAAACAAAGCTTTGCTCTAAACAGTTCTTCAGCCAGAGGATCGAAACGGTCAAGAACTTGCAGCTTGCTGTTTGATGGCAACCAAGGGTTTTCCAAAATGGAGGTAAATATCTTTCATTCTAATGCCTTTTGTGACAATTGGGGGTTTTACGTTACTTAAGTTGTGTGTCTGTGTGTTGTGCTTCAATGCATTACTGTAATTGCTCAAAACTTTTGTTCGGTGTCTTTCAAGTAATGAGAGAGGTACATTTAATTTAAGGTAAATTAAGTTGTGAATTCATAAAGTAATTCATGGTGTTATACACATTGTGTTAACTATCAAACATACACTAAACAATGGACCGTATATCTAATATATCATTTGACCTTTGACCCTAACAGTGATTTTTTTTAAATTACTATTTCAGTCTCAACGATGGTCGGTCCGTTCCCACCAGGTTCTGTTCATCATCTGCTGCATGATGGTACAGGGTAGGTACAGCTTGTACACGGGGAAAGAAAAAGTAAAGTAAACTAATTTAAGTAAACCTAAAATATTATATTTGAGTAATAGTTTGTTTTCATTTATTCTTTAGTTTTATGTTTACTTTTTGATGTTACTTGGGGTATCTGATACCTTAACGATCAAGTTCATAACATAATTTATTTGTGGGTTTGCGGTCAATTCATTTCACTATCATATGAAAAAGTAGCAAGGTCTTCATCATTCTAAGATGATTCTAATAATGATATCTACAAAACGCAAGAACCCCAAAATTAAAGACTTTTCACTGAAGATGTTGAGATATTTGACCTCATTAAACAGATTCTCGTATCCAGAGCAACATACAGTAGTGAGTGAATACATTCTCATCCTGGTCCTCCATGGGAATTGAACCCACAACCCTGGCATTGCAACTGCCATGTTCTACTAACTGAGGAACACAGGACCATATCCAAACAGCAATATAAAGCAGCATGGTTACCATTGTTTCCCCAGCGCCATGCCTGAGGTGTAAGATAGTGGTGAACTGCACCAACCCCAACACCATATCCCTTCTGGCCGCCCTGGAGAACGTCATGAAGTTGTACTCCATACGACCTGTCATGAACCTCTCAACCCCCACCAACATCAGCATGTACTTCACTCTCTACGGCATCCTGGGTGTGGTAAGGAGTAGTAGGACAGCATCCCTTTCAACTAGTTCACCTGAGGAGACATACCATTAAATCCATCAATGTATTTGACATGTGCTATATAGTTCTGAATGTTCCTCCACATCATGTTTTGTAGATCCATTGAAAATGTGGCTTATTGCCTTTACTTTGTATCCTACAACAAAAAGTAATTCTCTTCTCAGGAAGAAAAAGCACAACTGTTGAACACATACATTTGGCTGGTGAAGGTAAACGTATTATTTAATTATTTTTGCAAATATATGTACACAGTGTATGGGAGTCATTATTGCACTTTGGTTTCTCATTCTCCTACAGAACGTTACTTCATGTTACATATTTGTTAGGGGCAACACAACATCCATTCACCAATATGTACTGAATAGCAATAGTGATATATATTTGGTTAAAACTAAAAAGTATATTGTATCTTTGACTGTAGAACAATCCTAAACATCAGATTATAATTTTGAATGCTGCTTACAAACATATTGTATTGTTGCTAATATGTTGTTTCAGGAATGGGAGAATGAATTTTTCAGCTGGGACCCAGTCCAATGCGGCTCTACCAATATTTCTCTCCCCAGGGAAAGGTTCTGGTCACCAGGATGTGGTAATCAATGAATTGTGAGTTAACATCTCTATAGGTCTATATAGATACGATATACTTGTTTTTTTGATGGAACATTGAATTCTTACTGATATCAGCCCATAGAAACACATTGAATAACATATTCATACATGGAAAAACAAAAGTAAAAAAATGTTGAAGAGGAAGTTTGTTTTAAAGTGTCCGTCCTATATCTGAGAGCTATAAGAAAGATCAGGAAATGTATCATTTTTTGACCAATATTTAAACTCTTTTTTTGGCGCTAAAACTACTTCAACATATACTGAACAAAAATATAAACGCAACATGCAACAATTTCAACGATTTTACTGAGTTACAGTTAATTTAAGGAAATCAGTTGAAATAAATTCATTAGGCCCTAATCTATGGATTTCATATGATTGGGAACACAGCTATGCTATTTGTTACAGAGACCACAAAAAAAATAAATAGGCATAGGATCTCGTTGCGGTATTTTTTGTGCATTGAAATTGACAATTGATCAAATGCAATTGTGTTCGTTGTCCGTAGCATATGCCTGAGCATACCATAACCCCACCGCCACCATGGGGAACTCTGTCCACGATGTTGACATCAGCAAACCGCTCGCCCAAACAACGCCATACACATGGTCTGCGCTTGTGTGGCCGGTTGGACGTACTGCCAAATTCTCTAAAATGATGTCGGAGGCAGTTTATGGTAGAGAAAGTGACATTAAATTCTCTGCCAAGAGCTCTGGTGGACATTCCTGCAGTCAGCATGCCAATTGCACACTCCCTCAAAAACTTGAGACATCTGTGGCACTGTTTTGTGTGACAAAACTGCACATTTTAGAGTGGCCTTTATTGTCCCCAGCAGAAGGTGCACCTGTGTAATAATCATACTCCTCAATCAGCTTCTTGATATGCCACACCTGTCAGGTGGATGCATTACTTTGTCAAAGGATAAATGCTCACTAACAGGGATGTAACGAATTTGTACAAGCTGACGTCAAGGCAAAGGGTGGCTACTTTGAAGAATCTCCTATATAAAATAATATATAAAATACAATTGTTTGGTTACTACATGAATCCATCTGTATTTTTTTCATAGTTTTAATGTATTCACTATTATTTTACAATGTAGAAAATAGTGAAAATATAGAAAAAACATGGATTGAGTAGGTGTGTCCAAACCTTTGACTGGTACTGCATGTACTTCCATCATTTATTTGAACTGGTACCGTGCTACCTTCAGAAGTCTTGTGAGGCTTGTGGTTGTCCTAGAGCAAAACAACAAACATGTACGTGTTTGTGAAAGTCTCACCTTTTGGACAGAGGTTGGTAACTTCTTTCAAACGAGTCTTGTGATGTTTATGGAGTGCGTGGAGCAAAATGGAGGACACCATAGTATTGTGGAGAGTCTCATCTTTCCATGGAGTGGTCATTTAGGTTTGCTTGGACTCTACAGACGTTTTGAGAGAAGACCAATTTTCGGGATATCTAAAGGTCTGACAAACACCGCTGTAGCTCAGCCACCTTCCACCGCAGGATGCGGAAGGCCGTCATTGGGCAGATGTGGTGGATTGAGACACAGGCCATACAAAGCCATAGCTTAAACAGACAGATCTTGATAGGGATGTTTCTATTGTGCTAATTAGACTCCGGCAGAGGAGCGGACATCTTAACAAACACTTTAATTCTGTCCCTTTTTATTGCACCAGTGACTGCTTCAGTCAAGATTAAGAAATATAAAACATATGATTTATATCATGCCCATGGTTTGAAGTCGTCCCCATATTTCTCCCTGTCTTACAGTATGGATGAAAACAGGATCTCCCATCGTCCCTTATGTGTACATTAAGCACACTGGTTATAGTGCGAGACGCCAACCCTGTCAGAGTGGTTAGGCTCCTGTAACCTGGAGATCTACACCTTCCCCTTTGACGTCCAGAACTGCACCTTCACCTTCAGATCCTACATCCACCACGGTAAGACGTCAACGCAACCACGCTTTAGGACTAACTTGAAAATAAGGGTGCGATGCCAAACCCATCGCTCCTTCTCTCCCAAAAAAACATCCTGACTCTCTCTTGTGATCTGAAATGATAGGTATGAAACAGGGTTGTCCACTGACTCCATTGACGTTTTTGATATTACTCGTTGTCAACCAAGGGATCTGTTTGCTATTAGGCCCAAGTTTACCATCCCCTCAGTACAGATCATGTTCTGCTTCCATATAGGTTCAGCCATTCATCCCAGTATGTCCCATTCCTTTATCTCCCCTGCAGTGTCGGACATAAGGATTATCTTAGGGAGAAGGTGGAGGACATCCTGAAACGCTCCATTAGCGTGTTGTCCACTAAGGGGAGTGGGAGCTGATGGACATCAAATCCAGCAAGTTAAAGTTATCAACATTCAATCAGGGAGAAGCAACCCCTATGATGAGCTCTTGCTTCTACGTACGAACCCAAAGAACTGCAATTACTCAGACGCCATTAGTTTGCTCTACTAGTACTGAACGTTGAGTTCTCTATATTCTAGCATTACTTTTGTTTCAGAGAGTACTTCTGTTTCACACATAGGATGCTAACCCAGATAATTATGGCTTTGTCTTGTCTGCTATGGGAATCTACTGCACCAAGCAGATCACACTTGAAGGTTGTCATTCACTGTTGTATCTCTAAACGTAGATTGTCCTGAGGCGCAGACCAACCCTCTACGTGGTGAACCTCCTGATCCCCAGCTGCTTCCTCATCACTGTGGATCTCTTCAGCTTCCTGTTGCCTCCCCAGAACGTGGACCGCTCCTCCTTCAAGATGACCCTAATTTTGGGCTACTCGGTCTTCCTGCTCATCGTGAATGACCTGCTGCCAGTCACAGGAAGCACAATCCCACTGATAAGTGAGTATGAAAACATGTGTTCTGGAAGCACCATTTTTGTCGTAAATAATACCTGCGGAGGTAAATGTTTACTTTGTGTTATTGGATTAGCTGGTTAGGTCAAGTATCATTTGAAGTCCACTTCCTTGTCCTCCTAAGAGTGCTGAATATTTTCTCTCTTCACCTCCCTCCTCCTCCTCCTCCCGCCCATGCAGATGTGTTCTTCGCCATCTGCTTGGCTCTGATGGTGGCCAGCCTGTGGAACTATTCTCATCACCAACCTCCTGGTCGGCTCCAGTAACTTCCACCCAGTGCCTGGCTGGGTCCGAGTGCTCGTCCTGCGCTTCATGGGCACCCTCGTCTGGCTGCCTCAGAAATCAAGAGAGGACAAGATCATCCTCAATCCAGTTGCAGGAGGTACCCCTGATCTGATCCTTCCATGGAGTTACAATACACAGACTTTCAGGCAATTAGCAGATACTTGTCTTGTCCAACCCAAAGCAATATAGTGAAAGCATTCATACACAGGCCTGAAAAGTAAGATAAATGTTGGAATCACTCTGATACATTTCTCCAGCCACTTGACTAGGTCCGACCTTAGACAGAATTGTACTTCCCACGTAAGTCAATCATTTCTGTCTTTAGAGGTATATTCATCATTTCACCTTTCTCCCTTCTTCCATCTTTTCTCTAACAAACAGACTTGAAAGTCTGCCCTCTAGTGACGGTGGAGAGACAGGTTCAAAAAGGAGAACCAGGTGAGATGTGGGCAGAGGCAGGCAATTCAGCCCTGGCGGAGCTGAGGAAGCTGGGCAATGAGCTGCAGTCCATCCGCCTCCAGGTGGCCCAGCATGTGGACGGGAACCAGATCTCCCAGGACTGGATGCAGGTGGGCTACATCATAGACCGGCTGCTGTTTGGCGTCTACTGCATCTTCATCACCTTCAGCTTCATCGTCATCCTCAGCATCTGGAGTAATTCGTACAACCAGTGATGTAATAAATAAAATAGGTGGTTAAACGCCATTCGTTGTGAAATAAGTAACGCTCCCTATATGTTCTTAGCATTTTTCCATGATAGGTGGCTAAATATTTGTGTAAAATACAAAATGTGTGGAAATAGTGCTTACCCTCCACTACACCACCGCGTACAAGACTTAAGAGTCTACCATGTTGTCAACTGCTGTTTAGATTTAAAAACAATTACCTTAAAATTACCATAACTTTAACAATTGTTTGTTTGATCTTCTGGCTGCACTGAGTAGGTATGTTGACTTATATATTACTATATTAGAGGAAATATATTTTTATTTGTCAAATAAACATACTGTCACGAAAACCACTGTTTCATTACTAACAACAATTCATTGGGGTTATCTGAGACGTTTTCTGAATTGTAATGTTGATGGTGGATCAATGATGATGATGATGAAGATCTGTCACGCAAGACATGGATCAATGACATGCAGTGTCGACATACAGGAAGTTATTTTGGGGTATTTTATTAGGATCCCCATTTGCTGTTACAAAAGCAGCAGCTACTCTTCCTGGGGTCCACACAAAACATGAAACATGACAAAACACAGAACATTAATAGACAAGAACAGCTCAAGGACAGAACTACATGCATTTAAAATGGCACACATAGCCTACATGTCAATACATTCACACAATATCTAGGTCAAGATAGGGGAGAGACATTGTGCCATGAGGTGTTGCTTTACTTGTTTTTGAAACAGGTTTGCTGTTCATTTGAGCAATATGAGATGGAAATGAGTTTCAGGCAATAATGGCTCTATATAATTTGGATTTGGGGACTGTGAAAAGACCCCTGGTGGCATGTCTGGTGGGGTAAGTGTGTGTGTCAAAGCTGTGTAAGCTGACTATGGAAACCATTTGGAATTTGCAACATATGAATGGTTTCTTCTAAAAAGAAGAAGTGATGCAGGTCAGTCTCTCCTCAACTCTTAGCCAAGAGAGACTGGCATGCATAGTATTTATATTAGCCCTCCGATTACAATGAAGAGCAAGACGTGTCGCTCTGTTCTGGGCCAGCTGCAGCTTAACTAGGTCTTTCTTTGCAGCACTTGACCACATGATTGGACAATAATCAAGACAATACTAGAGTCTGCAGGACTGTTTGAAATGTGGTGTCAAAAAGCAGAGCATCTCTTTATTATGGACATACCTCTCCCCGTCTTTACAACCATTGAATCTTTGTGTTTTGACCACGACAGTTTACAATCTAAGGTAACACCAAGTAATTCAGTCTCCTCAAATTGTTCAACAGCCACACCATTCATTACCAGATTCAGCTGAGGTCTCGAACTTACGGAACGATTTGTACCAAATACAATGCTCTTAGTTTTAAAGATGTTCAGTTCTAGTTTAGTACTGGCCACCCATTCCAAATCTGACTACAACTCCTTGTTAAGGGTTTCAGTGACTTCATTAGCTGTGTTTGCTGAAACGCACATGGTTGAATCATCATCATACAGGCTTTGTTTAATGCCAGTGGCAGGTCATTGGTAAAAATAGAAAAAGTAGAGAGCTGCCCTGCGGTACACCATATCCTACATGGTTGACATTACAGAGGCTTCCATTAAAGAAAAACACTCTCAGTGTAACGTCAGGTGAATGATGGGTGTAGAGTCAGGCGCAGAGAGAGCAAAAGTATTACGGGGACAAAACGCTTTAATGTCCACAGCATAAAACAGGAACAGGTACAAAAGGGTGACGCCAAAACACAGGCGCAAAACCAACCCACAGACCACTGTTTAAATAAAGCTGGACAGCGAAAAAACCCACAATCAAAATAATCCACTCACGACTTAAACATGAACACACAAAATAAGCCCGCACAAACACTAGCGGGCGAAACTAACCTAAATAGTACCCCTCCAAAACCCCAACAAGAAACAGGTGAAAACAATTAGACAGACATAAACGAAAAGGAAAAAGGGATCGGTGGCAGCTAGTAGACCGGCGACGACGACCGCCGAGTGCCACCCGAACGGGAAGGGGAGTCACCTTCGGTAGTATTCGTGACACTCAGTTCTATTAGATAGATAGCTCTGAATCCACAATATGTCAGAGGTTGAAAATCCATAAAACATACAGTACCAGTTAAAAAGATTGGACACACCTACTCATTCAAGGGTTTTTATTTATTTTTAGTAGTTTCTACATTGTAGAATAATAGTGAAGACATTAAAATGATGAAATAACACAGATGGGATCATGCAGTAACCAAAGAAGTGGTAAACAGATTATTCAAAGTAGCCAACCTTTGCCTCGATGACAGCTTTGCCCACTCTTGGCATTCTCTCAACCAGCTTCATGAGGTAGTCACCTGGAATGCATTTCAATTAACAGGTGTGCCTTGTTAAAAGTTCATTTGTGGAATTTCTTTCCTTCTTAATGTGTTTAAGTCAATCAGTTGTGTTGTGACAAGGTAGGGTTGGTATACAGGTAGGGTTGGTATATTTGGTAAAATACCAAGTTCATATTATGGCAAGAACAGCTCAATTAACTTTTTATGGCTGCAGGGGCAGTATTGAGTAGCTTGGATGAAAGGTGCCCAGAGTAAACGGCCTGCTCCTCAGTCCCAGTTACTAATATATGCATATTATTATTAGTATTGGATAGAAAACACTCTGAAGTTTCTAAATCTGTTTGAATTATGTCTGTGAATATAAAATAACTCATATGGCAGGCAAAAACCTGAGAAAAATCCAAACAGGAAGTGAGAATTCTGAGAGTGGTCGATGTTAAAGTCATCACCTATTCAATTCCCTGTAATATATGGATCTGTTTGCACTTCCTACGCCTTCCACTAGATGTCAACAGTCAGTAGAACGTGGAATGAAGCTTATGCTGTGTTGTGGGACCGGATGGGAGGTGTTTGAGTCAGTGGTCTGGCAGAGTGCCAGTTCTTGGTCACGCACTTTCCTCATGATATCACCATGCGTTCCATTACTTATAGAGACTGAAAAGAATGCTCCAGTTGGAACATTATTGGATATATATAACAACATCCTGAAGATTGATTCTCTACTAAGTTTGACCAGTTTATTCGACTTGTAATATAACTTTTTGAAGTTTTCGTCCGACGTTTGCCTGCATCTGCACGAGCGTTTGGACACGTGTACTACACATGCTAGCAAAATTAGCTAATTGGACATAAGTAATGGACATTATCGAACAAAACAACGATTTATTGTGGAACTAGGATTCCTGGGAGTGCATTCTGATAAATATCATCAAAGGTAAGGGAATATTTATCATGTAATTTCTGGTTTCTGTTGATTCCAACATGGCGGCTAATTTGGCTATTGTTCTGAGCGCCGTCTCAGATTATTGCATGGTTTGTTTTTTCCGTAAAGTTTTTTTTAAATCTGACACAGCGGTTGCATTAAGGAGAGGTATATCTATAATTCCATGTGTATAACTTGTATTATCATCTACATTTATGATGAGTATTTCTGTTGAAACGATGTGGCTATGCAAAATCACTTGATGTTTTTGGAACTAGTGAATGTAACACGCCAATGTAAACTCAGATTTTTTTATATAAATATGAACTTTATCAAACAAAACATGCATGTATTGTGTAACATGAAGTCCTATGAGTGTCATCTGATGAAGATAATCAAAGGTTAGTGATTCATTTTATCTCTATTTCTGCTTTTTGTGAAAGCTATTTTTCGCTGGAAAAATGGCTGTACTTATTGTGGTTTGGTGGTGACCTAACATAATCGTTTGTAGTGCTTTCGCTGAAAAGCATATTTGAAATCAGACACTTTGGTGGGATTAACAACAAGATGACCTTTAAAATGATGTAAGACACATGTATGTCTGAGGAATTTTAATTATCAGATTTCTGTTGTTTGAATTTGGTGCCCTGCACTTTCACTGTCTGTTGTCATATCATCCCGGTAGCGGGATTGCAGCCATAAGAAGATTTATGCAAAGAGAAACGACAGTCCATCATTTCTTTAAGACATGAAGCTCAGTCAATCTGGAAAATGTCAAGAACTTTGAAAGTTTCTTCAAGTGCAGTCGCAAAAACCATCAAGCGCTATGATAAAATTAGCTGTCATGAAGACCGCCACAGGAAGGAGGACCCAGAGTTACCTCTGCAGTAGAGGATAAATTCATTAGAGTTACCAGCCTCAGAAATTGCAGCCCAAATAAATGCTTAACAGAGTTCAAGTAACAGACACATCTCAACATCAACTGTTCAGAGGAGACTGCGTGAAATCAGGACTTCATGGTCGTATTGCTGCAAAGAAACAACTACTAAAAGACACCTTTTAGAAGGAGATACTTGCTTGGGCCAAGAAACATGATCAATGGACATTAGACCGGTGGAAATCTGTCCTTGGTCTGATGAGTCCAAATTTGAGATTATTAGTTCCAACCTCAGTATCTTTGTGAGACGCAGAGTAGGTGAACGGATGATCTTCGCATGTGTGGTTCCCACCGTGAAGCATGATGGTGTGGGGTTGCTTTGTTGGTGACACTGTCAGTGACTTATTTAGAATTCAAGGCACAGCATGGCTACCATAGCATTCTGCAGCGATACGCTATCCCATCTGGTTTGCGCTTAGTGGGACTATCATTTGTTTTTCAACAGGACAATGACCCAACACACCTCCAGGCTGTGTAAGGGCTATTTGACCAAGGAGAGTGATGGAGTGCTGCATCAGATGACATGGCCTTCACAATCACCTGACCTCAACCCAATTTAGATGTTTTGATATGAGTTGGATCGCAGCGTGAAGGAAAAGAAGCCAACAAGTGCTCAGCATATGTGGGAACTCCTTCCAGACTGTTGGAAAAGCATTCCTCATGAAGCTGGTTGAAAGAATACCAAGAGTGTGCAAAGCTGTCATCAAGGCAAAGGGTGGCTACTTTGAATAATTCAAAATATAAAATATATATATATATATATATTTTTTTATCATTCCCACATGATTCAATACGTGTTATTTCATAGTTTTGATGTCTTCTCTATTATTCTACAATGTAGAAAACTTTTGACTGGTTCTGTATGTTTTCTTAACAACAGATTATGGTCAAGAATGGCAAAAGCTGCACTGAAATCTAACAGTACAGCTTCCCTCAATGTCTACAGTGGTACTGTAGATCTCCTCCTCCATGTCTACAGTGGTACTGCAGTTTAGATGCTCTGCATAACTCATTTGCATAAAAGTAACCTGTTTAAAATTGGTTTCCTCTTTCACTGTGATTAATGTATTTTTCATTTGTTCTTTCTGGATTGTTTTATGGTACATAGTTTTGTTGTAAACAGAAAGGTGTTAATCTGTCAATGTTAGTTTGTTCTTTAAAATAAAAATGTACCTCTAAAAATACCTTATTACAAGCGTGAATGACGACTTTTAGAGAACTTGAATGTTATTATATTACTGAGAATGATCCATTTTGACAAATAGGTGCGTAGCCTGCAGCATTAGCTGAATGGTGAGATTTGACCAACTTCACACAATATAGTATACTATGTTGCATGATACAAGTTTTGTCATTTTTGGAGGTTGCCAATGTCCTTAACTTATGAATAATCTTGGCCTTATTGACAGTGGTGTAAAGTACTTAAGTAAAAATACTTTAAAGTACTACCTAAGAGTTTTTGGGGGGTGTATGTTCTACATTTGACTATTTATATTTTTGCCAACTTTCACTTTTATTTAAATACATTCCTAAAGAAAATAATGTGCTTTTTACTTCCCTGACACCCAAAAGTACATTTCGACAGGAAAAGGGTCCACTTATCAAGAGAACATCCCTGATCATCCCTACTGCCTCTGATCTGGCGGACTCACTAAACACAAATGCTTAATGTGTAAATTAGGTCTGAGTGTTGTTGTGTACCCCTGGCTATCCGTAAATAAATAAAAACAAGAAAATTGTGCCGTCCGGTTTGCTTAATATGAGGAATTTGAAATGATTTAAACGTTTACATTTTAGCAATTCCATGTACTTTTGATACTTAGGTATATTTAAAAACAAATACTTTAAAACTTTTACTCAAGTAGTATTTTACTGGGTGACCACATTTTACTTGAGTCATTTTCTATTAAGGAATCTTTACTTTTACTCAGTATGACAAATGAGTACTTTTTCCAGCACTGCTTATTGAATAGGGACCATTGATGCTAAAGCATTTAATCCTGTGCATGTGCTTCTTCTTCCCTTGTCTTTCCTACCATCTCTCTTTCTTATCTATCATTATTTCTTTCTCTCTCTTATCTCTCATTATTTATTTCTCTCTTTCTTTCTTTTTCTTTCACTCGTTATCTCCCTCTTCCATTGCTCTCCGTCCCTCTCTCTCTTTCTCTCTCACTCATCCCTCTCTCTCTCTCTTTCTCTCTCACTCCATCCCTCTTTCCTTAAGTCATGAACTAATTCCAGGACTCATATCATTGCCCGTCTATAATTAAATTATCAGCCTCTATGTTGTATCAGACACGAGAAAGAGAATAAACATAACATACATTTCATAACACAAGTTATATAACAAATGATTTGGGTGGGAGAGCTGAATGTGGGGGACATTGTGACACCTTTTCCTTTGTGTGCAGAGGTGAACCCCCAGCTCATTTCCATAGCCCAGTACGTGTATTGTCTGCAGAGCTGTGGTACACTTTTGTGCGATTGTTGCATAGGTTGGTACACCACAGCTCTGGGGTGAAATGTCCCCTAGGTACAGATCTAGGATCAGCTTCTCCTCCCCAAATCCTAACCTTAACCATTAGTGTGGAAAATGATACACTGACTCAGGATCAGCATATATGGGCAACTTCACCCTCCACCACAGCCATTTACTGTGGCTCACTTCTGTTTTGTATCCAACCACCTGCAGGTAAAGTAGCTCTGTACCACAAGAGTTCACCTGCTCTCCTGACCACCTCATTTGCCCCAAGGTTTATGGATCTCACTCATGGTCTTCTCTGTTGCTAGGCATATTTCTACCACATTTCTACAACACTTGTTTGATTGCACAATCAAGAATATCATTGAATCATTGTGTCACTTCTAAGGTATCAGAGATCTTTGTGTCCGTAGAATTGTGTTCAAAGTTGAAAATTGTCTGGAGCTGTAAGATTTTCTGTGGATTCTCCAACAGCAACTTATGATATGACATGACAATACATCAACATAAGTTTTTAACTATGCAAATTAGTCTGTATATATACAATTTGTTCCAGCTGGTGAAGAGGTGCCATCGATGGGTGTTAGGAAACAAAGCTTTGCTCTAAACAGTTCTTCAGCCAGAGGATCGAAACGGTCAAGAACTTGCAGCTTGCTGTTTGATGGCAACCAAGGATTTTTCCAAAATGGAGGTAAATATCTTTCATTCTAATGCCTTTTGTGACAATTGGGGGTTTTACGTTACTTAAGTTGTGTGTCTGTGTGTTGTGCTTCAATGCATTACTGTAATTGCTCAAAACATTTGTTCGGTGTCGTTTGAGGTAAATTAAGTTGTGAATTCATAAAGTAATTCATGGTGTTATAAACATTGTGTTAATTATCAAACATACACTAAACAATGGACCGTATATCTAAAATACAGTTTGACCTTTCACCCTAACAGTGATTTTTAAAATTACTATTTCAGTCTCAACGATGGTCGGTCAGTTCCCACAAGGTTCTGTTCATCATCTGCTGCATGATGGTACAGGGTAGGTACAGCTTGTACACGGGGAAAGAAAAAGTAGTCAACTAATTTAAGTAAACCTAAAATATTATATTTGAGTAATAGTTTATTTTCATTTATTCTTTAGTTTTATGTTCACTTTTTGATATTACTCGGGGTATCTGATACCTTAACGATCAAGATCATAACATAATTTATTTGTGGGTTTGCGGTCAATTCATTTCACTATCATATGAAAAAGTAGCAAGGTCTTCATTATTCAAACAAGACTCTAATAATGATATCTACAATACGCAAGAACCCCATTAGTTGATAAAATTAAGGACTTTTCACTGAAGATGTTGAGATATTTGACCTCATTAAACAGATTCTCGTATCCAGAGCAACATACAGTAGTGAGTGAATACATTCTCATCCTGGTCCTCCGTGGGAATTGAACCCACAACCCTGGCATTGCAACTGCCATGTTCTACTAACTGAGGAACACAGGATCATTGCATAAGCTGGATATAAAGCACCATGGTTACCATTGTTTCCCCAGCGCCATGCCTGAGGTGTAAGATAGTGGTGAACTGCACCAACCCCAACACCATATCCCTTCTGGCCGCCCTGGAGAACGTCATGAAGTTGTACTCCATACGACCTGTCATGAACCTCTCAACCCCCACCAACATCAGCATGTACTTCACTCTCTACGGCATCCTGGGTGTGGTAAGGAGTAGTAGGACAGCATCCCTTTCAACTAGTTCACCTGAGGAGACATACCATTAAATCCATCAATGTATTTGACATGTGCTATATAGTTCTGAATGTTCCTCCACATCATGTTTTGTAGATCCATTGAAAATGTGGCTTTATTGCCTTTACTTTGTATCCTACAACAAAAAGTAATTCTCTTCTCAGGAAGAAAAAGCACAACTGTTGAACACATACATTTGGCTGGTGAAGGTAAACGTATTATTTAATTATTTTTGCAAATATATGTACACAGTGTATGGGAGTCATTATTGCACTTTGGTTTCTCATTCTCCTACAGAACGTTACTTCATGTTACATATTTGTTAGGGCACACAACATCCATTCACCAATATGTACTGAATAGCAATAGTGATATATATTTGGTTAAAACTAAAAAGTATATTGTATCTTTGACTGTAGAACAATCCTAAACATCAGATTATAATTTTGAATGCTGCTTACAAACATATTGTATTGTTGCTAATATGTTGTTTCAGGAATGGGAGAATGAATTTTTCAGCTGGGACCCAGTCCAATGCGGCTCTACCAATATTTCTCTCCCCAGGGAAAGGTTCTGGTCACCAGATGTGGTAATCAATGAATTGTGAGTTAAACATCTCTATAGTCTATATAGATACGATATACTTATTTTATTTTTATGAAACATTGAATTTGGTCTTACTGCTATTAGCCCATAGAAACACATTGAATAACAGACTAACACATGGAAAAACACAATCAAAAAATGGTGAAAAGGAAGTTTGTTTTAAAGTGTCCGTCCTATATCTGAGAGATAAACGAAAGATCAGGAAATGTATCATTTTTTTGACCCACATTTAAACTCTTTTTTTTGGCACTAAAACTGATTCAATATACACTGAACAACAATATAAAGGCAACATGCAACAATTTCAATGATTTTACTGAGTTACAGTTCATATGAGGAAATCAGTCAATTGAAATAAATTCATTAGACCCTAATCTATGGATTAAAAATGGGCCTCACAATGTGCCTCAGGATGTCGTTGCGGTACTTTTTGTGCATACAAATTGACAATTGATCAAATTAAATTGTGTTCATTGTCCGTAGCTTATGCCTGAGCATACCATAACCGCACTATCACCATGGGGAGCTCTGTTCACAATGTTCACAATGTTGACATCAGGAAACCACTAGCCCTCACAACGCCATACACATGTTCTGTGCTTGTGTGGCCGGTTGTACTGCCAAATTCTCTAAAATGACGTTGGAGGCAGCTTATGGTAGAGAAATTAACACAGAATTGCATGCTCCCTCAAAACTCGAGACATCTGTGGCATTGTTTTGTGTGACAAAACTGCACATTTTAGAGTGGCCTTTAATTGTCCCTGTGTAATAATCATGCTCTTTAAACAGCTTCTTGATATTCCACACCTGTCAGGTGGATGGATTACCTTGTCAAAGGATAAAGGCTCACTTACAGGGATGTAAACAAATTTCAGAGGTGTAGTTAGGAATGAAGTTGGGAGATCTGCGGAAACTACTTCAAACAAGTCTTGTGACGTTTATGGGGGTCGTAGAGCAAAATGGAGAACACCATCGTATTTGAGAGAGTCATATTAGTTTGTTTGGACTCTACAGACGTTTTCGAGAGAAGACCAATTTTCGGGATGTCTAAAGGTCTGACAAACACAACTGTAGCTCAGCCACCTTCCACCGCAGGTGCGGAAGGCCGTCATTGGCAGAAGTGGTGGATTGAGACACAGGCCATACAAATCCATAGCTTAAACAGACAGATCTTGATAGGGATGTTTCTATTGTGCTAATTAGACTCCGGCAGAGGAGTCTTAACAAACACTTTAATTCTGTAGCTCGTTTTTGGTCACAGGTCCAGGAATGGTTGAAGAATTGCAACATTTGCGTAGAACTAACGCTACAGATAGCAATACTGGGGGATTTGAAAAGCCATAGTCAATCAATCAATAATATAATAATTATTTTAGCAAAAATGTTTATTTTTAATTTACAATCCGTGGAAGCTATGAGAATAGGAAGATTCAAATCTTTTGTGAAGCATCACAGCACAGTTGAAAAATATATGGCAAATAAAAATCCGAAATGGATGATGTTGGAAGATAGATGGGAAAGGTTGAGTGGAGCTGAAGGGTGGGACTAATAACAAGATAAACAATGTAGGGCATACGGGATCTGTGAAATGTGTATAGGTGCGGAGCTATTGTGAAATAGCACAGTTACAAGTGGAAATCAAACTGGATGGACAACAGAAATAGAGGAAGGACTAAGAACAAACAAGAGAGAACTATTATAAAGTAGACTGTGTCTGTAAAATGTGTATAAGATGTATAAATTGAAGGTAAAAACAGAAATGTTTATCAGTTTACTCCAATTGGGGGATCGGTGGTAGGGTTTGCGGGGAATAATAATAAAGGTATACTCTTTAAAAAAGTATGTATGTCTATGTAGGTATGTGTATGTATATATGTGTATATGTATGCATACGTGAATGGATATATATATTTACCCAAAAAAATATGGGGGATTGGAAATGATGCAGACAATTACATTGGAAGCAACATTCTTTCCGCAATATTAAGCTGATCCACCCCCAAAAAAAAAAAAAAAAAAACTTTAATTCTGTCCCTTTTTATTGCACCAGTGACTACTTCAGTCAAGATTAAGAAATATAAAACGTGATTTATATCATGCCCATGGTTTGAAGTCGTCCCCATATTTCATCCTGTCTTACAGTATGGATGAAAACAGAGCTCCCATCGTCCCTTATGTGTACATTAAGCACACTGGTATAGTGCGAGACGCCAACCCTGTCAGAGTGGTTAGCTCCTGTAACCTGGAGATCTACGCCTTCCCCTTTGACGTCCAGAACTGCACCTTCACCTTCAGATCCTACATCCACCGCGGTAAGACGTCAATGCAACCACGCTTTAGGACTAACTTGAAAATAAGGGTCCGATGCCAAACCCATCGCTCCTTCTCTCCCCAAAAAACATCCTGACTCTCTCTTGTGATCTGAAATGATAGGTATGAAACAGGGTTGTCCACTGAGTCCATTGACGTTTTTGATATATTATTCGGTGTCAACCAAGGGATCTGTTTGGTGTTAGGCCCAAGTTTACCATCCCCTCAGTACAGATCATGTTCTGCTTCCATATAGGTTCAGCCCATTCATCCCAGGATGACCCATTCCTTTATCTCCCCTGCAGTGTCGGACATAAGGATTGTCTTAGGGAAGAAGGTGGAGGACATCCTGAAACGCTCCATTAGCGTGTTGGCCACCGAAGGGGAGTGGGAGCTGATGGACATCAAATACAGCAAGCTCAAGTTATCATCATTTGATCAGGGAGAAAGCAACTCCTATGATGAGCTCTGCTTCTTTGTAAGAACCCAAAGAACTGCAATTACTCAGACGCCATTAGTTTAGCTCTACTAGTACTGAACGTTGAGTTCTCTATATTTCTAGCATTACTTTTGTTTCAGAGAGTACTTCCTGTTTCACACATAGGATGCTAACCCAGATAATTATGGCTTTGTCTTGTCTGATATGGGATACGACTGCACCAAGCCAGATCACCCTTGAAGGTTGTCATTCACCGTTGTGTCTCTAAACTGTAGATTATCCTGAGGCGCAGAGCAACCCTCTACGTGGTGAACCTCCTGATCCCCAGCTGCTTCCTCATCACTGTGGATCTCTTCAGCTTCCTGCTGCCTCCCCAGAATGTGGACCGCTCCTCCTTCAAGATGACCCTTATTTTGGGCTACTCGGTCTTCCTGCTCATCATAAATAACCTGCTGCCAGTCACAGGAAGCACCATTCCACTGATAAGTGAGTATGAAAACATGTGTACTGGGAACACCATATTTGTAGAGGTAAATGTTTACTTTGTGTTATTGGATTAGCTGGTTAGGTCAAATATCATTTTGAAGTCCACTTCCTTTGTCCTCCTAAGAGTTGCTGAATATTTTCCTCTCTTCACCTCCCTTTTCCTCCTGCCGCCCATGCAGATGTGTTTTTCGCCATCTGCTTGGCTCTGATGGTGGCCAGCCTGTTGGAAACTATTCTCATCACCAACCTCCTGGTCGGCTCCAGTAACTTCCACCCAGTGCCTGGCTGGGTCCGAGTGCTCGTTCTGCGCTTCATGGGCACCCTCGTCTGGATGCCTCAGAAATCAAGAGAGGACAAGATCATCCTCAATCCAGTTGCAGGAGGTACCCCTGATCTGATCCTTCCAGGGATTTACAATTACACAGACTTTCATTCAATTAGCAGATACATGTCTTGTCCAACCCAAAGCAATATAGTGAAGCATTCAATAACAGGCCTGAACAGTAACATAATTGCAGGAATCACTCTGATACATTTTTCCAGACACTTGACTAGGTCTGACCTTAAACAATCAATAATTTCTGTCTTTAGGAGGTATATTCATAATTTCACCTTTCTCCCTTCCTTCCCTCTTTTCTCTAACAAACAGACGTGAAAGTCTGCCCTCTAGTGTCGGTGGAGAGGCAGGTTCAAACAGCAGAACAAGGTGAGATGTGGGCAGAGGCAGGCGATTCAGCCCTGGCGGAGCTGAGGAAGCTGGGCAATGAGCTGCAGTCCATCCGCATCCAGGTGGCCCAGCATGTGGACGGGAACCAGATCTCCCAGGACTGGATGCAGGTGGGCTACATCCTCGACCGGCTGCTGTTTGGCGTCTACTGCATCTTCATCACCTTCAGCTTCATCGTCATCCTCAGCATCTGGAGTAATTCGTACAACCAGTGATGTAATAAATAAAATAGGTGGTTAAACGCCAATCGTTGTGAATAAAGTAACGCTCCCTATATGTTCTTAGCATTTTTCCATGATAGGTGGCTAAATATTTGTGTAAAATACAAAATGTGTGGAAATAGTGCTTACCCTCCACTACACCACCGCGTACAAGACTTAAGAGTCTACCATGTTGTCAACTGCTGTTTAGATTTAAAAACAATTACCTTAAAATTACCATAACTTTAACAATTGTTTGTTTGATCTTCTGGCTGCACTGAGTAGGTATGTTGACTTATATATTACTATATTAGAGGAAATATATTTTTATTTGTCAAATAAACATACTGTCACGAAAACCACTGTTTCATTACTAACAACAATTCATTGGGGTTATCTGAGACGTTTTCTAAATTGTAATGTTGATGGTGGATCAATGATGATGATGATGAAGATCTGTCACGCAAGACATGGATCAATGACATGCAGTGTCGACATACAGGAAGTTATTTTGGGGTATTTTATTAGGATCCCCATTTGCTGTTACAAAAGCAGCAGCTACTCTTCCTGGGGTCCACACAAAATATGAAACATGACAAAACACAGAACATTAATAGACAAGAACAGCTCAAGGACAGAACTACATGCATTTAAAATGTCTCTACATGTCAATACATTCACACAATATCTAGGTCAAGATAGGGGAGATGCATTGTGCCATGAGGTGTTGCTTTACTTGTTTTTGAAAACAGGTTTGCTGTTCATTTGAGCAATATGAGATGGAAGTGAGTTTCAGGCAATAATGGCTCTATATAATTTGTACACTTTCTTGATTTTGTTCTGAATTTGGGGACTGTGAAAAGACCCCTGGTGGCATGTCTGGTGGGGTAAGTGTGTGTGTCAAAGCTGTGTAAGTTGACTATGGAAACCATTTGGAATTTGAAACATATGAATGTTTCTTCTAAAAAGAAGAAGTGATGCAGTCAGTCTCTCCTCAACTCTTAGCCAAGAGAGACTGGCATGCATAGTATTTATATTAGCCCTCCGATTACAATGAAGAGCAAGACGTGTCGCTCTGTTCTGGGCCAGCTGCAGCTTAACTAGGTCTTTCTTTGCAGCACTTGACCACATGATTGGACAATAATCAAGACAATACTAGAGTCTGTAGGACTGTTTGAAATGTGGTGTCAAAAAGCAGAGCATCTCTTTATTATGGACATACCTCTCCCCGTCTTTACAACCATTGAATCTTTGTGTTTTGACCACGACAGTTTACAATCTAAGGTAACACCAAGTAATTCAGTCTCCTCAAATTGTTCAACAGCCACACCATTCATTACCAGATTCAGCTGAGGTCTCGAACTTATGGAACGATTTGTACCAAATACAATGCTCTTAGTTTTAGAGATTTTCAGTTCTAGTTTATTACTGGCCACCATTCCAAATCTGACTACAACTCCTTGTTAAGGGTTTCAGTGACTTCATTAGCTGTGTTTGCTGAAACGCACATGGTTGAATCATCATCATACAGGCTTTGTTTAATGCCAGTGGCAGGTCATTGGTAAAAATAGAAAAAGTAGAGAGCTGCCCTGCGGTACACCATATCCACATGGTTGACATTACAGAGGCTTCCATTAAAGAAAAACACTCTCAGTTCTATTAGATAGATAGCTCTGAATCCACAATATGTCAGAGGTTGAAAATCCATAAAACATACAGTACCAGTTAAAAAGATTGGACACACCTACTCATTCAAGGGTTTTTATTTATTTTTAGTAGTTTCTACATTGTAGAATAATAGTGAAGACATTAAAATGATGAAATAACACAGATGGGATCATGCAGTAACCAAAGAAGTGGTAAACAGATTATTCAAAGTAGCCAACCTTTGCCTCGATGACAGCTTTGCCCATTCTTGGCATTCTCTCAACCAGCTTCATGAGGTAGTCACCTGGAATGCATTTCAATTAACAGGTGTGCCTTGTTAAAAGTTCATTTGTGGAATTTCTTTCCTTCTTAATGTGTTTAAGTCAATCAGTTGTGTTGTGACAAGGTAGGGTTGGTATACAGGTAGGGTTGGTATATTTGGTAAAATACCAAGTTCATATTATGGCAAGAACAGCTCAATTAACTTTTTATGGCTGCAGGGGCAGTATTGAGTAGCTTGGATGAAAGGTGCCCAGAGTAAACGGCCTGCTCCTCAGTCCCAGTTACTAATATATGCATATTATTATTAGTATTGGATAGAAAACACTCTGAAGTTTCTAAAACTGTTTGAATTATGTCTGTGAATATAAAATAACTCATATGGCAGGCAAAAACCTGAGAAAAATCCAAACAGGAAGTGAGAATTCTGAGAGTGGTCGATGTTAAAGTCATCGCCTATTCAATTTCCTGTAATATATGGATCTGTTTGCACTTCCTACGCCTTCCACTAGATGTCAACAGTCAGTAGAACGTGGAATGAAGCTTATGCTGTGTTGTGGGACCGGATGGGAGGTGTTTGAGTCAGTGGTCTGGCAGAGTGCCAGTTCTTGGTCACGCACGTTCCTCATGATATCGCCATGCGTTCCATTACTTATAGAGACTGAAAAGAATGCTCCAGTTGGAACATTATTGGATATATATAACAACATCCTGAAGATTGATTCTCTACTAAGTTTGACCAGTTTATTTGACTTGTAATATAACTTTTTGAAGTTTTCGTCCGACGTTTGCCTGCATCTGCGCGAGCGTTTGGACACGTGTACTACACATGCAAGCAAAATTAGCTAATTGGACATAAGTAATGGACATTATCGAACAAAACAACGATTTATTGTGGAACTAGGATTCCTGGGAGTGCATTCTGATAAATATCATCAAAGGTAAGGGAATATTTATCATGTAATTTCTGGTTTCTGTTGATTCCAACATGGCGGCTAATTTGGCTATTGTTCTGAGCGCCGTCTCAGATTATTGCATGGTTTGTTTTTTCCATAAAGTTTTTTTTAAATCTGACACAGCGGTTGCATTAAGGAGAGGTATATCTATAATTCCATGTGTATAACTTGTATTATCATCTACATTTATGATGAGTATTTCTGTTGAAACGATGTGGTTATGCAAAATCACTTGATGTTTTTGGAACTAGTGAATGTAACACGCCAATGTAAACTCAGATTTTTTGATATAAATATGAACTTTATCAAACAAAACATGCATGTATTGTGTAACATGAAGTCCTATGAGTGTCATCTGATGAAGATAATCAAAGGTTAGTGATTCATTTTATCTCTATTTCTGCTTTTTGTGAAAGCTATTTTTCGCTGGAAAAATGGCTGTACTTATTGTGGTTTGGTGGTGACCTAACATAATCGTTTGTAGTGCTTTCGCTGAAAAGCATATTTGAAATCAGACACTTTGGTGGGATTAACAACAAGATTACCTTTAAAATGATGTAAGACACATGTATGTCTGAGGAATTTTAATTATGAGATTTCTGTTGTTTGAATTTGGCGCCCTGCACTTTCACTGTCTGTTGTCATATCATCCCGGTAGCGGGATTGCAGCCATAAGAAGATTTATGCAAAGAGAAACGACAGTCCATCATTTCTTTAAGACATGAAGCTCAGTCAATCTGGAAAATGTCAAGAACTTTGAAAGTTTCTTCAAGTGCAGTCGCAAAAACCATCAAGCGCTATGATAAAATTAGCTGTCATGAAGACCGCCACAGGAAGGAGGACCCAGAGTTACCTCTGCAGTAGAGGATAAATTCATTAGAGTTACCAGCCTCAGAAATTGCAGCCCAAATAAATGCTTAACAGAGTTCAAGTAACAGACACATCTCAACATCAACTGTTCAGAGGAGACTGCGTGAAATCAGGACTTCATGGTCGTATTGCTGCAAAGAAACAACTACTAAAAGACACCTTTTAGAAGGAGATACTTGCTTGGGCCAAGAAACATGATCAATGGACATTAGACCGGTGGAAATCTGTCCTTGGTCTGATGAGTCCAAATTTGAGATTATTAGTTCCAACCTCAGTATCTTTGTGAGACGCAGAGTAGGTGAACGGATGATCTTCGCATGTGTGGTTCCCACCGTGAAGCATGATGGTGTGGGGTTGCTTTGTTGGTGACACTGTCAGTGACTTATTTAGAATTCAAGGCACAGCATGGCTACCATAGCATTCTGCAGCGATACGCTATCCCATCTGGTTTGCGCTTAGTGGGACTATCATTTGTTTTTCAACAGGACAATGACCCAACACACCTCCAGGCTGTGTAAGGGCTATTTGACCAAGGAGAGTGATGGAGTGCTGCATCAGATGACATGGCCTTCACAATCACCTGACCTCAACCCAATTTAGATGTTTTGATATGAGTTGGATCGCAGCGTGAAGGAAAAGAAGCCAACAAGTGCTCAGCATATGTGGGAACTCCTTCCAGACTGTTGGAAAAGCATTCCTCATGAAGCTGGTTGAAAGAATACCAAGAGTGTGCAAAGCTGTCATCAAGGCAAAGGGTGGCTACTTTGAATAATTCAAAATATAAAATATATATATATATATATTTTTTTTTTTATCATTCCCACATGATTCAATACGTGTTATTTCATAGTTTTGATGTCTTCTCTATTATTCTACAATGTAGAAAACTTTTGACTGGTTCTGTATGTTTTCTTAACAACAGATTATGGTCAAGAATGGCAAAAGCTGCACTGAAATCTAACAGTACAGCTTCCCTCAATGTCTACAGTGGTACTGTAGATCTCCTCCTCCATGTCTACAGTGGTACTGCAGTTTAGATGCTCTGCATAACTCATTTGCATAAAAGTAACCTGTTTAAAATTGGTTTCCTCTTTCACTGTGATTAATGTATTTTTCATTTGTTCTTTCTGGATTGTTTTATGGTACATAGTTTTGTTGTAAACAGAAAGGTGTTAATCTGTCAATGTTAGTTTGTTCTTTAAAATAAAAATGTACCTCTAAAAATACCTTATTACAAGCGTGAATGACGACTTTTAGAGAACTTGAATGTTATTATATTACTGAGAATGATCCATTTTGACAAATAGGTGCGTAGCCTGCAGCATTAGCTGAGTGGTGAGGTTTGACCAACTTCACACAATATAGTATACTATGTTGCATGATACAAGTTTTGTCATTTTTGGAGGTTGCCAATGTCCTTAACTTATGAATAATCTTGGCCTTATTGACAGTGGTGTAAAGTACTTAAGTAAAAATACTTTAAAGTACTACCTAAGAGTTTTTGGGGGGTGTATGTTCTACATTTGACTATTTATATTTTTGCCAACTTTCACTTTTATTTAAATACATTCCTAAAGAAAATAATGTGCTTTTTACTTCCCTGACACCCAAAAGTACATTTTGACAGGAAAAGGGTCCACTTATCAAGAGAACATCCCTGATCATCCCTACTGCCTCTGATCTGGCGGACTCACTAAACACAAATGCTTAATGTGTAAATTAGGTCTGAGTGTTGTTGTGTACCCCTGGCTATCCGTAAATAAATAAAAACAAGAAAATTGTGCCGTCTGGTTTGCTTAATATGAGGAATTTGAAATGATTTAAACGTTTACATTTTAGCAATTCCATGTACTTTTGATACTTAGGTATATTTAAAAACAAATACTTTAAAACTTTTACTCAAGTAGTATTTTACTGGGTGACCACATTTTACTTGAGTCATTTTCTATTAAGGAATCTTTACTTTTACTCAGACAAATGAGTACTTTTTCCAGCACTGCTTATTGAATAGGGACCATTGATGCTAAAGCATTTAATCCTGTGCATGTGCTCTTCTTACCCTTGTCTTTCCTACCATCTCTCTTTCTTTCTCTCTCTCTTTATCTCTCATTATTTCTTTCTTTATCTCCACTCTTCCTTTGCTCTCTATACCTCTCGCTCTCTCTCTCTCCATCCATCTTTCCTTAAGTCATGAAATAATTCCAGTACTCATATTATCGCCCGTCTGTAAATAAATGATCAGCCTCTATGTTGTATCAGACACGAGATAGAGAATAGACATAACCATACATTTCATAACACAAGTTATATAACAAATGATTTGGGTGGGAGAGCTGAATGGGGGAACATTGGAACACCTGTTCCTTCGTGTGCTGAGGTGAACCCCCAGCTCATTTCCATAGCCCAGTACGTGTATTGTCTGCAGAGCTGTGGTACACTATCGTCCGATTGTTGCATAGGTTGGTACACCACAGCTCTTGGGTGAAATGTCCCCTAGGTACAGATCTTGGATCAGCTTCTCCTCCCCCAATCCTAAACTTAATAATTAGTGTGGAAAATGATACACTGACTCAGGATCAGCTTCTATGGGCAACTTCACCCTCCACCACAGCCATTTACTGTGGCTCACTTCTGTTTTGTATCCAACCACCTGCAGGTAAAGTAGCTCTGTACCACAAGAGTTCACCTGCTCTACTGACCACCTCATTTGCCCCAAGGTTTATGGTTCTCACTCATGGCCTTCTCAGTGCTAGGAATATTGTTTTTTTGTTTTTTACAAGTCCTATGTTTAGTTTATTGTAGAATCAAGAAATCACTAAATATTTGTGTCACTTCTAAGGTATCAGAGATCTTTGTGTCAGTAGATTTGTGTCCAAAGTTGAAATAGTCTGGAGCTGTAAGATTTTCTGTGGATTCTCCAACAGTAACTTATGATATGACATGACAATACATCAACATAAGTGTTTAACTATGCAAATTAGTCTGTATATATAAAATCTGTTGCAGCTGGTGAAGAGGTGCCATCGATGGGTGTTAGGAAACAAAGCTTTGCTCTAAACAGTTCTTCAGCCAGAGGATCGAAACGGTCAAGAACTTGCAGCTTGCTGTTTGATGGCAACCAAGGGTTTTTCCAAAATGGAGGTAAATATCTTTCATTCTAATGCCTTTTGTGACAATTGGGGGTTTTACGTTACTTAAGTTGTGTGTCTGTGTGTTGTGCTTCAATGCATTACTGTAATTGCTCAAAACTTTTGTTCGGTGTCTTTCAAGTAATGAGAGAGGTACATTTAATTTAAGGTAAATTAAGTTGTGAATTCATAAAGTAATTCATGGTGTTATACACATTGTGTTAACTATCAAACATACACTAAACAATGGACCGTATATCTAATATATCATTTGACCTTTGACCCTAACAGTGATTTTTTTTAAATTACTATTTCAGTCTCAACGATGGTCGGTCCGTTCCCACCAGGTTCTGTTCATCATCTGCTGCATGATGGTACAGGGTAGGTACAGCTTGTACACGGGGAAAGAAAAAGTAAAGTAAACTAATTTAAGTAAACCTAAAATATTATATTTGAGTAATAGTTTGTTTTCATTTATTCTTTAGTTTTATGTTTACTTTTTGATGTTACTTGGGGTATCTGATACCTTAACGATCAAGTTCATAACATAATTTATTTGTGGGTTTGCGGTCAATTCATTTCACTATCATATGAAAAAGTAGCAAGGTCTTCATCATTCTAAGATGATTCTAATAATGATATCTACAAAACGCAAGAACCCCAAAATTAAAGACTTTTCACTGAAGATGTTGAGATATTTGACCTCATTAAACAGATTCTCGTATCCAGAGCAACATACAGTAGTGAGTGAATACATTCTCATCCTGGTCCTCCATGGGAATTGAACCCACAACCCTGGCATTGCAACTGCCATGTTCTACTAACTGAGGAACACAGGACCATATCCAAACAGCAATATAAAGCAGCATGGTTACCATTGTTTCCCCAGCGCCATGCCTGAGGTGTAAGATAGTGGTGAACTGCACCAACCCCAACACCATATCCCTTCTGGCCGCCCTGGAGAACGTCATGAAGTTGTACTCCATACGACCTGTCATGAACCTCTCAACCCCCACCAACATCAGCATGTACTTCACTCTCTACGGCATCCTGGGTGTGGTAAGGAGTAGTAGGACAGCATCCCTTTCAACTAGTTCACCTGAGGAGACATACCATTAAATCCATCAATGTATTTGACATGTGCTATATAGTTCTGAATGTTCCTCCACATCATGTTTTGTAGATCCATTGAAAATGTGGCTTTATTGCCTTTACTTTGTATCCTACAACAAAAAGTAATTCTCTTCTCAGGAAGAAAAAGCACAACTGTTGAACACATACATTTGGCTGGTGAAGGTAAACGTATTATTTAATTATTTTTGCAAATATATGTACACAGTGTATGGGAGTCATTATTGCACTTTGGTTTCTCATTCTCCTACAGAACGTTACTTCATGTTACATATTTGTTAGGGCACACAACATCCATTCACCAATATGTACTGAATAGCAATAGTGATATATATTTGGTTAAAACTAAAAAGTATATTGTATCTTTGACTGTAGAACAATCCTAAACATCAGATTATAATTTTGAATGCTGCTTACAAACATATTGTATTGTTGCTAATATGTTGTTTCAGGAATGGGAGAATGAATTTTTCAGCTGGGACCCAGTCCAATGCGGCTCTACCAATATTTCTCTCCCCAGGGAAAGGTTCTGGTCACCAGATGTGGTAATCAATGAATTGTGAGTTAAACATCTCTATAGTCTATATAGATACGATATACTTGTTTTTTTGATGGAACATTGAATTCTTACTGATATCAGCCCATAGAAACACATTGAATAACATATTCATACATGGAAAAACAAAAGTAAAAAAATGTTGAAGAGGAAGTTTGTTTTAAAGTGTCCGTCCTATATCTGAGAGCTATAAGAAAGATCAGGAAATGTATCATTTTTTTGACCAATATTTAAACTCTTTTTTTGGCGCTAAAACTACTTCAACATATACTGAACAAAAATATAAACGCAACATGCAACAATTTCAACGATTTTACTGAGTTACAGTTAATTTAAGGAAATCAGTTGAAATAAATTCATTAGGCCCTAATCTATGGATTTCATATGATTGGGAACACAGCTATGCTATTTGTTACAGAGACCAACAAAAAAATAAATAGGCATAGGATCTCGTTGCGGTATTTTTGTGCATTGAAATTGACAATTGATCAAATGCAATTGTGTTCGTTGTCCGTAGCATATGCCTGAGCATACCATAACCCCACCGCCACCATGGGGAACTCTGTCCACGATGTTGACATCAGCAAACCGCTCGCCCAAACAACGCCATACACATGGTCTGCGCTTGTGTGGCCGGTTGGACGTACTGCCAAATTCTCTAAAATGATGTCGGAGGCAGTTTATGGTAGAGAAAGTGACATTAAATTCTCTGCCAAGAGCTCTGGTGGACATTCCTGCAGTCAGCATGCCAATTGCACACTCCCTCAAAACTTGAGACATCTGTGGCACTGTTTTGTGTGACAAAACTGCACATTTTAGAGTGGCCTTTTATTGTCCCCAGCAGAAGGTGCACCTGTGTAATAATCATACTCCTCAATCAGCTTCTTGATATGCCACACCTGTCAGGTGGATGCATTACTTTGTCAAAGGATAAATGCTCACTAACAGGGATGTAAACGAATTTGTACAAGCTGACGTCAAGGCAAAGGGTGGCTACTTTGAAGAATCTCCTATATAAAATAATATATAAAATACAATTGTTTGGTTACTACATGAATCCATCTGTATTTTTTTCATAGTTTTAATGTATTCACTATTATTTTACAATGTAGAAAATAGTGAAAATATAGAAAAAACATGGATTGAGTAGGTGTGTCCAAACCTTTGACTGGTACTGCATGTACTTCCATCATTTATTTGAACTGGTACCGTGCTACCTTCAGAAGTCTTGTGAGGCTTGTGGTTGTCCTAGAGCAAAACAACAAACATGTACGTGTTTGTGAAAGTCTCACCTTTTGGACAGAGGTTGGTAACTTCTTCAAACGAGTCTTGTGATGTTTATGGAGTGCGTGGAGCAAAATGGAGGACACCATAGTATTTGTGAGAGTCTCATCTTTCCATGGAGTGGTCATTTAGGTTTGCTTGGACTCTACAGACGTTTTTGAGAGAAGACCAATTTTCGGGATATCTAAAGGTCTGACAAACACCGCTGTAGCTCAGCCACCTTCCACCGCAGATGCGGAAGGCCGTCATTGGCAGATGTGGTGGATTGAGACACAGGCCATACAAATCCATAGCTTAAACAGACAGATCTTGATAGGGATGTTTCTATTGTGCTAATTAGACTCCGGCAGAGGAGCGGACATCTTAACAAACACTTTAATTCTGTCCCTTTTTATTGCACCAGTGACTGCTTCAGTCAAGATTAAGAAATATAAAACATATGATTTATATCATGCCCATGGTTTGAAGTCGTCCCCATATTTCTCCCTGTCTTACAGTATGGATGAAAACAGATCTCCCATCGTCCCTTATGTGTACATTAAGCACACTGGTATAGTGCGAGACGCCAACCCTGTCAGAGTGGTTAGCTCCTGTAACCTGGAGATCTACACCTTCCCCTTTGACGTCCAGAACTGCACCTTCACCTTCAGATCCTACATCCACCACGGTAAGACGTCAACGCAACCACGCTTTAGGACTAACTTGAAAATAAGGGTGCGATGCCAAACCCATCGCTCCTTCTCTCCCAAAGAAACATCCTGACTCTCTCTTGTGATCTGAAATGATAGGTATGAAACAGGGTTGTCCACTGACTCCATTGACGTTTTTGATATTACTCGTTGTCAACCAAGGGATCTGTTTGCTATTAGGCCCAAGTTTACCATCCCCTCAGTACAGATCATGTTCTGCTTCCATATAGGTTCAGCACATTCATCCCAGTATGTCCCATTCCTTTATCTCCCCTGCAGTGTCGGACATAAGGATTATCTTAGGGAGGAAGGTGGAGGACATCCTGAAACGCTCCATTAGCGTGTTGTCCACTAAAGGGGAGTGGGAGCTGATGGACATCAAATCCAGCAAGTTAAAGTTATCAACATTCAATCAGGGAGAAAGCAACCCCTATGATGAGCTCTGCTTCTACGTACGAACCCAAAGAACTGCAATTACTCAGACGCCATTAGTTTGGCTCTACTAGTACTGAACGTTGAGTTCTCTATATTTCTAGCATTACTTTTGTTTCAGAGAGTACTTCCTGTTTCACACATAGGATGCTAACCCAGATAATTATGGCTTTGTCTTGTCTGCTATGGGAATCTACTGCACCAAGCCAGATCACACTTGAAGGTTGTCATTCACTGTTGTATCTCTAAACTGTAGATTGTCCTGAGGCGCAGACCAACCCTCTACGTGGTGAACCTCCTGATCCCCAGCTGCTTCCTCATCACTGTGGATCTCTTCAGCTTCCTGTTGCCTCCCCAGAACGTGGACCGCTCCTCCTTCAAGATGACCCTAATTTTGGGCTACTCGGTCTTCCTGCTCATCGTGAATGACCTGCTGCCAGTCACAGGAAGCACAATCCCACTGATAAGTGAGTATGAAAACATGTGTTCTGGAAGCACCATTTTTGTCGTAAATAATACCTGCGGAGGTAAATGTTTACTTTGTGTTATTGGATTAGCTGGTTAGGTCAAGTATCATTTTGAAGTCCACTTCCTTTGTCCTCCTAAGAGTTGCTGAATATTTTCTCTCTTCACCTCCCTCCTCCTCCTCCTCCCGCCCATGCAGATGTGTTCTTCGCCATCTGCTTGGCTCTGATGGTGGCCAGCCTGTTGGAAACTATTCTCATCACCAACCTCCTGGTCGGCTCCAGTAACTTCCACCCAGTGCCTGGCTGGGTCCGAGTGCTCGTCCTGCGCTTCATGGGCACCCTCGTCTGGCTGCCTCAGAAATCAAGAGAGGACAAGATCATCCTCAATCCAGTTGCAGGAGGTACCCCTGATCTGATCCTTCCATGGAGTTACAATTACACAGACTTTCAGGCAATTAGCAGATACTTGTCTTGTCCAACCCAAAGCAATATAGTGAAAGCATTCATACACAGGCCTGAAAAGTAAGATAAATGTTGGAATCACTCTGATACATTTCTCCAGCCACTTGACTAGGTCCGACCTTAGACAGAATTGTACTTCCCACGTAAGTCAATCATTTCTGTCTTTAGAAGGTATATTCATCATTTCACCTTTCTCCCTTCTTTCCATCTTTTCTCTAACAAACAGACTTGAAAGTCTGCCCTCTAGTGACGGTGGAGAGACAGGTTCAAAAAGGAGAACCAGGTGAGATGTGGGCAGAGGCAGGCAATTCAGCCCTGGCGGAGCTGAGGAAGCTGGGCAATGAGCTGCAGTCCATCCGCCTCCAGGTGGCCCAGCATGTGGACGGGAACCAGATCTCCCAGGACTGGATGCAGGTGGGCTACATCATAGACCGGCTGCTGTTTGGCGTCTACTGCATCTTCATCACCTTCAGCTTCATCGTCATCCTCAGCATCTGGAGTAATTCGTACAACCAGTGATGTAATAAATAAAATAGGTGGTTAAACGCCATTCGTTGTGAAATAAGTAACGCTCCCTATATGTTCTTAGCATTTTTCCATGATAGGTGGCTAAATATTTGTGTAAAATACAAAATGTGTGGAAATAGTGCTTACCCTCCACTACACCACCGCGTACAAGACTTAAGAGTCTACCATGTTGTCAACTGCTGTTTAGATTTAAAAACAATTACCTTAAAATTACCATAACTTTAACAATTGTTTGTTTGATCTTCTGGCTGCACTGAGTAGGTATGTTGACTTATATATTACTATATTAGAGGAAATATATTTTTATTTGTCAAATAAACATACTGTCACGAAAACCACTGTTTCATTACTAACAACAATTCATTGGGGTTATCTGAGACGTTTTCTGAATTGTAATGTTGATGGTGGATCAATGATGATGATGATGAAGATCTGTCACGCAAGACATGGATCAATGACATGCAGTGTCGACATACAGGAAGTTATTTTGGGGTATTTTATTAGGATCCCCATTTGCTGTTACAAAAGCAGCAGCTACTCTTCCTGGGGTCCACACAAAACATGAAACATGACAAAACACAGAACATTAATAGACAAGAACAGCTCAAGGACAGAACTACATGCATTTAAAATGGCACACATAGCCTACATGTCAATACATTCACACAATATCTAGGTCAAGATAGGGGAGAGACATTGTGCCATGAGGTGTTGCTTTACTTGTTTTTGAAAACAGGTTTGCTGTTCATTTGAGCAATATGAGATGGAAGTGAGTTTCAGGCAATAATGGCTCTATATAATTTGTACACTTTCTTGATTTTGTTCTGAATTTGGGGACTGTGAAAAGACCCCTGGTGGCATGTCTGGTGGGGTAAGTGTGTGTGTCAAAGCTGTGTAAGTTGACTATGGAAACCATTTGGAATTTGCAACATATGAATGTTTCTTCTAAAAAGAAGAAGTGATGCAGTCAGTCTCTCCTCAACTCTTAGCCAAGAGAGACTGGCATGCATAGTATTTATATTAGCCCTCCGATTACAATGAAGAGCAAGACGTGTCGCTCTGTTCTGGGCCAGCTGCAGCTTAACTAGGTCTTTCTTTGCAGCACTTGACCACATGATTGGACAATAATCAAGACAATACTAGAGTCTACAGGACTGTTTGAAATGTGGTGTCAAAAAGCAGAGCATCTCTTTATTATGGACATACCTCTCCCCGTCTTTACAACCATTGAATCTTTGTGTTTTGACCACGACAGTTTACAATCTAAGGTAACACCAAGTAATTCAGTCTCCTCAAATTGTTCAACAGCCACACCATTCATTACCAGATTCAGCTGAGGTCTCGAACTTATGGAACGATTTGTACCAAATACAATGCTCTTAGTTTTAGAGATTTTCAGTTCTAGTTTATTACTGGCCACCCATTCCAAATCTGACTACAACTCCTTGTTAAGGGTTTCAGTGACTTCATTAGCTGTGTTTGCTGAAACGCACATGGTTGAATCATCATCATACAGGCTTTGTTTAATGCCAGTGGCAGGTCATTGGTAAAAATAGAAAAAGTAGAGAGCTGCCCTGCGGTACAACATATCCTACATGGTTGACATTACAGAGGCTTCCATTAAAGAAAAACACTCTCAGTTCTATTAGATAGATAGCTCTGAATCCACAATATGTCAGAGGTTGAAAATCCATAAAACATACAGTACCAGTTAAAAAGATTGGACACACCTACTCATTCAAGGGTTTTTATTTATTTTTAGTAGTTTCTACATTGTAGAATAATAGTGAAGACATTAAAATTATGAAATAACACAGATGGGATCATGCAGTAACCAAAGAAGTGGTAAACAGATTATTCAAAGTAGCCAACCTTTGCCTCGATGACAGCTTTGCCCACTCTTGGCATTCTCTCAACCAGCTTCATGAGGTAGTCACCTGGAATGCATTTCAATTAACAGGTGTGCCTTGTTAAAAGTTCATTTGTGGAATTTCTTTCCTTCTTAATGTGTTTAAGTCAATCAGTTGTGTTGTGACAAGGTAGGGTTGGTATACAGGTAGGGTTGGTATATTTGGTAAAATACCAAGTTCATATTATGGCAAGAACAGCTCAATTAACTTTTTATGGCTGCAGGGGCAGTATTGAGTAGCTTGGATGAAAGGTACCCAGAGTAAACGGCCTGCTCCTCAGTCCCAGTTACTAATATATGCATATTATTATTAGTATTGGATAGAAAACACTCTGAAGTTTCTAAAACTGTTTGAATTATGTCTGTGAATATAAAAGAACTCATATGGCAGGCAAAAACCTGAGAAAAATCCAAACAGGAAGTGAGAATTCTGAGAGTGGTCGATGTTAAAGTCATCGCCTATTCAATTTCCTGTAATATATGGATCTGTTTGCACTTCCTACGCCTTCCACTAGATGTCAACAGTCAGTGGAACGTGAAATGAAGCTTATGCTGTGTTGTGGGACCGGATGGGAGGTGTTTGAGTCAGTGGTCTGGCAGAGTGCCAGTTCTTGGTCACGCACGTTCCTCATGATATCGCCATGCGTTCCATTACTTATAGAGACTGAAAAGAATGCTCCAGTTGGAACATTATTGGATATATATAACAACATCCTGAAGATTGATTCTCTACTAAGTTTGACCAGTTTATTTGACTTGTAATATAACTTTTTGAAGTTTTCGTCCGACGTTTGCCTGCATCTGCGCGAGCGTTTGGACACGTGTACTACACATGCAAGCAAAATTAGCTAATTGGACATAAGTAATGGACATTATCGAACAAAACAACGATTTATTGTGGAACTAGGATTCCTGGGAGTGCATTCTGATAAATATCATCAAAGGTAAGGGAATATTTATCATGTAATTTCTGGTTTCTGTTGATTCCAACATGGCGGCTAATTTGGCTATTGTTCTGAGCGCCGTCTCAGAATATTGCATGGTTTGTTTTTATAATTCCATGTGTATAACTTGTATTATCATCTACATTTATGATGAGTATTTCTGTTGAAACGATGTGGCTATGCAAAATCACTTGATGTTTTTGGAACTAGTGAATGTAACACGCCAATGTAAACTCAGATTTTTTGATATAAATATGAACTTTATCAAACAAAACATGCATGTATTGTGTAACATGAAGTCCTATGAGTGTCATCTGATGAAGATAATCAAAGGTTAGTGATTCATTTTATCTCTATTTCTGCTTTTTGTGAAAGCTATTTTTCGCTGGAAAAATGGCTGTACTTATTGTGGTTTGGTGGTGACCTAACATAATCGTTTGTAGTGCTTTCGCTGAAAAGCATATTTGAAATCAGACACTTTGGTGGGATTAACAACAAGATTACCTTTAAAATGACACATGTATGTCTGAGGAATTTGAATTATGAGATTTCTGTTGTTTGAATTTGGCGCCCTGCACTTTCACTGTCTGTTGTCATATCATCCCGGTAGCGGGATTGCAGCCATAAGAAGATTTATGCAAAGAGAAACGACAGTCCATCATTTCTTTAAGACATGAAGCTCAGTCAATCTGGAAAATGTCAAGAACTTTGAAAGTTTCTTCAAGTGCAGTCGCAAAAACCATCAAGCGCTATGATAAAATTAGCTGTCATGAAGACCGCCACAGGAAGGAGGACCCAGAGTTACCTCTGCAGTAGAGGATAAATTCATTAGAGTTACCAGCCTCAGAAATTGCAGCCCAAATAAATGCTTAACAGAGTTCAAGTAACAGACACATCTCAACATCAACTGTTCAGAGGAGACTGCGTGAAATCAGGACTTCATGGTCGTATTGCTGCAAAGAAACAACTACTAAAAGACACCTTTTAGAAGGAGAGACTTGCTTGGGCCAAGAAACATGATCAATGGACATTAGACCGGTGGAAATCTGTCCTTGGTCTGATGAGTCCAAATTTGAGATTATTAGTTCCAACCTCAGTATCTTTGTGAGACGCAGAGTAGGTGAACGGATGATCTTCGCATGTGTGGTTCCCACCGTGAAGCATGATGGTGTGGGGTTGCTTTGTTGGTGACACTGTCAGTGACTTATTTAGAATTCAAGGCACAGCATGGCTACCATAGCATTCTGCAGCGATACGCTATCCCATCTGGTTTGCGCTTAGTGGGACTATCATTTGTTTTTCAACAGGACAATGACCCAACACACCTCCAGGCTGTGTAAGGGCTATTTGACCAAGGAGAGTGATGGAGTGCTGCATCAGATGACATGGCCTTCACAATCACCTGACCTCAACCCAATTTAGATGTTTTGATATGAGTTGGATCGCAGCGTGAAGGAAAAGAAGCCAACAAGTGCTCAGCATATGTGGGAACTCCTTCCAGACTGTTGGAAAAGCATTCCTCATGAAGCTGGTTGAAAGAATACCAAGAGTGTGCAAAGCTGTCATCAAGGCAAAGGGTGGCTACTTTGAATAATTCAAAATATAAAATATATATATATATATATATTTTTTTATCATTCCCACATGATTCAATACGTGTTATTTCATAGTTTTGATGTCTTCTCTATTATTCTACAATGTAGAAAACTTTTGACTGGTTCTGTATGTTTTCTTAACAACAGATTATGGTCAAGAATGGCAAAAGCTGCACTGAAATCTAACAGTACAGCTTCCCTCAATGTCTACAGTGGTACTGTAGATCTCCTCCTCCATGTCTACAGTGGTACTGCAGTTTAGATGCTCTGCATAACTCATTTGCATAAAAGTAACCTGTTTAAAATTGGTTTCCTCTTTCACTGTGATTAATGTATTTTTCATTTGTTCTTTCTGGATTGTTTTATGGTACATAGTTTTGTTGTAAACAGAAAGGTGTTAATCTGTCAATGTTAGTTTGTTCTTTAAAATAAAAATGTACCTCTAAAAATACCTTATTACAAGCGTGAATGACGACTTTTAGAGAACTTGAATGTTATTATATTACTGAGAATGATCCATTTTGACAAATAGGTGCGTAGCCTGCAGCATTAGCTGAATGGTGAGATTTGACCAACTTCACACAATATAGTATACTATGTTGCATGATACAAGTTTTGTCATTTTTGGAGGTTGCCAATGTCCTTAACTTATGAATAATCTTGGCCTTATTGACAGTGGTGTAAAGTACTTAAGTAAAAATACTTTAAAGTACTACCTAAGAGTTTTTGGGGGGTGTATGTTCTACATTTGACTATTTATATTTTTGCCAACTTTCACTTTTATTTAAATACATTCCTAAAGAAAATAATGTGCTTTTTACTTCCCTGACACCCAAAAGTACATTTCGACAGGAAAAGGGTCCACTTATCAAGAGAACATCCCTGATCATCCCTACTGCCTCTGATCTGGCGGACTCACTAAACACAAATGCTTAATGTGTAAATTAGGTCTGAGTGTTGTTGTGTACCCCTGGCTATCCGTAAATAAATAAAAACAAGAAAATTGTGCCGTCCGGTTTGCTTAATATGAGGAATTTGAAATGATTTAAACGTTTACATTTTAGCAATTCCATGTACTTTTGATACTTAGGTATATTTAAAAACAAATACTTTAAAACTTTTACTCAAGTAGTATTTTACTGGGTGACCACATTTTACTTGAGTCATTTTCTATTAAGGAATCTTTACTTTTACTCAGTATGACAAATGAGTACTTTTTCCAGCACTGCTTATTGAATAGGGACCATTGATGCTAAAGCATTTAATCCTGTGCATGTGCTTCTTCTTCCCTTGTCTTTCCTACCATCTCTCTTTCTTATCTATCATTATTTCTTTCTCTCTCTTATCTCTCATTATTTATTTCTCTCTTTCTTTCTTTTTCTTTCACTCGTTATCTCCCTCTTCCATTGCTCTCCGTCCCTCTCTCTCTTTCTCTCTCACTCATCCCTCTCTCTCTCTCTCTTTCTCTCTCACTCCATCCCTCTTTCCTTAAGTCATGAACTAATTCCAGGACTCATATCATTGCCCGTCTATAATTAAATTATCAGCCTCTATGTTGTATCAGACACGAGAAAGAGAATAAACATAACATACATTTCATAACACAAGTTATATAACAAATGATTTGGGTGGGAGAGCTGAATGTGGGGGACATTGTGACACCTTTTCCTTTGTGTGCAGAGGTGAACCCCCAGCTCATTTCCATAGCCCAGTACGTGTATTGTCTGCAGAGCTGTGGTACACTTTTGTGCGATTGTTGCATAGGTTGGTACACCACAGCTCTGGGGTGAAATGTCCCCTAGGTACAGATCTAGGATCAGCTTCTCCTCCCCAAATCCTAACCTTAACCATTAGTGTGGAAAATGATACACTGACTCAGGATCAGCATATATGGGCAACTTCACCCTCCACCATAGCCATTTACTGTGGCTCACGCCTGTTTTGTATCCAACCACCTGCAGGTAAAGTAGCTCTGTACCACAAGAGTTCACCTGCTCTCCTGACCACCTCATTTGCCCCAAGGTTTATGGATCTCACTCATGGTCTTCTCTGTTGCTAGGCATATTTCTACCACATTTCTACAACACTTGTTTGATTGCACAATCAAGAATATCATTGAATCATTGTGTCACTTCTAAGGTATCAGAGATCTTTGTGTCCGTAGAATTGTGTTCAAAGTTGAAAATTGTCTGGAGCTGTAAGATTTTCTGTGGATTCTCCAACAGCAACTTATGATATGACATGACAATACATCAACATAAGTTTTTAACTATGCAAATTAGTCTGTATATATACAATTTGTTCCAGCTGGTGAAGAGGTGCCATCGATGGGTGTTAGGAAACAAAGCTTTGCTCTAAACAGTTCTTCAGCCAGAGGATCGAAACGGTCAAGAACTTGCAGCTTGCTGTTTGATGGCAACCAAGGATTTTTCCAAAATGGAGGTAAATATCTTTCATTCTAATGCCTTTTGTGACATTGGGGGGTTTTACGTTACTTAAGTTGTGTGTTTGTGTGTTGTGCTTCAATGCATTACTGTAATTGGTCAAAACATTTGTTCGGTGTCGTTTGAGGTAAATTAAGTTGTGAATTCATAAAGTAATTCATGGTGTTATAAACATTGTGTTAATTATCAAACGTACACTAAACAATGGACCGTATATCTAAAATACAGTTTGACCTTTCACCCTAACAGTGATTTTTAAAATTACTATTTCAGTCTCAACGATGGTCGGTCAGTTCCCACAAGGTTCTGTTCATCATCTGCTGCATGATGGTACAGGGTAGGTACAGCTTGTACATGGGGAAAGAAAAAGTAGTCAACTAATTTAAGTTAACCTAAAATATTATATTTGAGTAATAGTTTATTTTCATTTATTCTTTAGTTTTATGTTCACTTTTTGATATTACTCGGGGTATCTGATACCTTAACGATCAAGATCATAACATAATTTATTTGTGGGTTTGCGGTCAATTCATTTCACTATCATATGAAAAAGTAGCAAGGTCTTCATCATTCAAACAAGACTCTAATAATGATATCTACAATACGCAAGAACCCCATTAGTTGATAAAATGAAAGACTTTTCACTGAAGATGTTGAGATATGACATAATTTATCAGATTCTCGTATCCAGAGCAACATACAGTAGTGAGTGAATACATTCTCATCCTGGTCCTCCATGGGAATTGAACCCACAACCCTGGCATTGCAACTGCCATGTTCTACTAACTGAGGAACACAGGATCATTGCATAAGCTGGATATAAAGCACCATGGTTACCATTGTTTCCCCAGCGCCATGCCTGAGGTGTAAGATAGTGGTGAACTGCACCAACCCCAACACCATATCCCTTCTGGCCGCCCTGGAGAACGTCATGAAGTTGTACTCCATACGACCTGTCATGAACCTCTCAACCCCCACCAACATCAGCATGTACTTCACTCTCTACGGCATCCTGGGTGTGGTAAGGAGTAGTAGGACAGCATCCCTTTCAACTAGTTCACCTGAGGAGACATACCATTAAATCCATCAATGTATTTGACATGTGCTATATAGTTCTGAATGTTCCTCCACATCATGTTTTGTAGATCCATTGAAAATGTGGCTTTATTGCCTTTACTTTGTATCCTACAACAAAAAGTAATTCTCTTCTCAGGAAGAAAAAGCACAACTGTTGAACACATACATTTGGCTGGTGAAGGTAAACTTATTTTTTTTAAATTATTTTTGCAAATATATGTACACAGTGTATGGGAGTCATTTTTGCACTTTGGTTTCTCATTCTCCTACAGAACGTTACTTCATGTTACATATTTGTTAGGGCACACAACATCCATTCACCAATATGTACTGGATAGCAAAAGTGATATATATTTGGTTAAAACTAAAAAGTATATTGTATCTTTGACTGTAGAACAATCCTAAACATCAGATTATAATTTTGAATGCTGCTTACAAACATATTGTATTGTTGCTAATATGTTGTTTCAGGAATGGGAGAATGAATTTTTCAGCTGGGACCCAGTCCAATGCGGCTCTACCAATATTTCTCTCCCCAGGGAAAGGTTCTGGTCACCAGATGTGGTAATCAATGAATTGTGAGTTAAACATCTCTATAGTCTATATAGATACGATATACTTATTTTATTTTTATGAAACATTGAATTTGGTCTTACTGCTATTAGCCCATAGAAACACATTGAATACCAGACTAACACATGGAAAAACACAATCAAAAAATTATGAAAAGGAAGTTTGTTTTAAAGTGTCTGTCCTGTATCTGAGAGATAAACGAAAGATCAGGAAATGTATAATTTTTTTGACCCATATTTAAACTCTTTTTTTGGCACTAAAACTGATTCAATATACACTGAACAACAATATAAAGGCAACATGCAACAATTTCAACGATTTTACTGAGTTACAGTTCATATGAGGAAATCATCAATTGAAATAAATTCATTAGACCCTAATCTATGGATTTCACATGATTGAGAATACAGATATGTATATATTGATTACAGATACCTTAAAAAAAACATACAAAATGGGCCTCAGGATCTCGTTGCGGTACTTTTGTGCATTCAAATTGACAATTGATCAAATTAAATTGTGTTCGTTGTCCGCAGCTTATGCCTGCGCATACCATAACCCCACCGTCACCATAGGGCACTCTGTTCACAATGTTCACAATGTTGACATCAGGAAACCACTAGCCCTCTGCGCTTGTGTGGCCGGTTGGATGTACTGCCAAATTCTCTAAAACGACGTTGGAGGCAGCTTATGGTAGAGAAATTATCGTTTAATTCTCTGCCAACAGCTCTGGTGGACATTCCTGCAGTCAGCATGCCAATTACACGCTCTCTCAAAACTTGAGACATCTCTTGTGACAAAACTGCACATTTTACAGCGGCCCTTTATTGTCCCCAGCACAAGGTGCACCTGTGTAATAATCATGCTGTATAATCAGCTTCTTGATATGCCACATGTGTCAGGTGGATGGATTACCTAGTCAAAGGGTAAATGCTCTCTAACAGGGATGTAAACAACTTTCTGCAAAGATGTCAAGGCAAAGGGTGGCTACTTTGAAGAATCTCAAATATATATATATTTTTTTTATTTCACCTTTATTTAACCATGTAGGCAAGTTGAGAACAAGTTCTCATTTACAACTGCGACCTGGCCAAGATAAAGCAAAGCAGTGTGACACAAACAACAACACGGAATAACATGGAATAAACAAACATACAGTCAATAATACAACAGAATAAGTCTATATTCAATGTGTGCAAATGAGGTAGGACAAGGGAGGTAGGCAATAAATAGGCCATAGTGGCGAAATAATTAAGATCAGGAATTGGCTTTGGGGGTTACCAGTGAAATATACCTGCTGGAGTGCGTGCTACGGGTGGGTGCTGCTATGGTGACCAGTGAGCTGAGATAAGGCGGGGCTTTACCAAGCAAAGACTTATAGATTACCTGGAGCCATTGGGTTTGGCGACGAATATGAAGTGAGGGCCAGCCAATGAGAGCATATAGGTCGCAGTGGTGGGTAGTATATAGGGCTTTGGTGACAAAACGGATGGCACTGTGATAGACTGCATCCAGTTTGCTGAGTAGAGTGTTGGAGACCATTTTGTAAACGACATCGCCGAAGTCAAGGATCGGTAGGATAGTCCGTTTTACAAGGGTATGTTTGGCAGCATGAGTGAAGGATGCTTTGTTGCGAAATAGGAAGCCGATTATAGATTTAATTTCGGATTGGAGATGTTTATGTGAGTCTGGAAGGAGAGTTTATAGTCTAACCAGACACCTGAAGGGCATGCATTTAGTTTTACTTGCATTTAAGAGCAGTTGGAGGCCACAGAAGGAGAGTTGTATGGCATTGAAGCTCGTCTGGAGGTTAGTTTACACAGTGTCCAAAGAAGGGTCAGAAGTATACAGAATGGTGTCGTCTGCGTAGAGGTGGATCAGAGAATCACCAGCAGCAAGATCGACATCAATGATGTATACAGAGAAAAGAGTCGGCCCGAGAATTGAACTCTGTGGCACCCCCATAGAGACTGCCAGAGGTCCGGACAACAGGCCCTCCGATTTGACACACTGAACTCTGTCTGAGAAGTAGTTGGTGAACCAGGCGAGGCAGTCATTTGAGAAACCAAGGCTGTTGAGTCTGCCGATAAGAATGTGGTGATTGACAGAGTCGAAAGCCTTGGCCAGGTCGATGAAGACGGCTGCACAGTACTGTCTTTTATCGATGGCGGTTATGGTATCGTTTAGGACCTTGAGAGTGACTGAGGTGCACCCATGACCAGCTCGGAAACCAGATTGCATAGTGGAGAAGGTACGGTGGGATTCGAAATGGTCGGTGATCTATTTGTTAACTTGGCTTTCGAAGACCTTAGAAAGGCAGGGTATGATAGATATAGGTCTGTAGCAGTTTGGGTCTAGAGTGTCTCCCCCTTTGCAGAGGGGGATGACCGCGGCAGCTTTCCAATCTTTGGGGATCTCAGACGATACGAAAGAGAGGTTGAACAGGCTAGAAATAGGGGTTGCAACAATTTCGGGCAGATAATTTTAGAAAAAGAGGGTCCATACTGTCTTTCAGATCATCAGCTATCTGGATTTGGGTAAAGGAGAAATGGGGAAGGCTTGGGTAAGTTGCTGTGGGGGGCGCAGGGCTGTTGACCGGGGTAGGGGTAGCCAGGTGGAAAGCATGGCCAGCCGTTGTAACGGCTGTCGAAGTCGTTCTCCTCCTCAGACGAGGAGGAGCATGGATCGGACCAACACGCAGCGAGGTATGTAGACATAATGAATTTAATTATAATAACGAATACGAAAATACAAGACAAACTACAAAACAACGTCAACAGACCTGAACATGCGAACTAACATAAAACGAAGAACGCACGAACAGACTAAACAAAACGAAACAGTACCGTGTGGTGCACAAACACAGACACAGCAACAATCACCCACAAACAAACAGTGAGAACAGCCTACCTTAATATGGTTCTCAATCAGAGGAAACGTCAAACACCTGCCTCTAATTGAGAACCATATCAGGCAACACATTAACCCAACATAGAAACACATAACATAGACTACCCACCCCAACTCACACCCTGACCAACTAAACACATACAAAAACAACAGAAAACAGGTCAGGAACGTGACAGCCGTAGAAAAAGGCTTATTGAAATTCTCGATTATCTTAGATGTAACGGTGGTGACAGTGTTAACTAGCCTCAGTGCAGTGGGCAGCTCAGAGGAGGTGCTCTTTTTCTCCATGGACTTTACAGTATCCCAGAACTGTTTGGAGTTTGTGCTACAGGATGCAAATTTCTGTTTGAAAAAGCTAGCTTTTGCTTTCCTAACTGCCTGTGTATATTGGTTCCCACCTTCCCTGAAAAGTTGCATATCGCGGGGGCTATTCAATGCTAATGCAGTATGCCACAGGATGTTTTTGTGCTGGTCAAGTGCATTCAGGTCTGGAGTGAACCTAGGGCTATATCTGTTCCTGGTTCTACATTTTTTGAATGGGGCGTGCTTATTTAAGATGGTGAGGAAAGCACTTTTAAAGAACAACTAGGCATCCTCTACTGGCGGAATGAGGTCAATATCCTTCCAGGATACCCAGGCCAGGTCAATTAGAAAGGCCTGCTCGCTGGAGTGTTTTAGGGAGCGTTTGACAGTGATGAGGGGTGGTCATTTGACCGCAGACCCATTACGGACGCAGGCAATGAGGCAGTGATCGCTGAGATCCTGGTTGAAGACAGCAGAGGTGTATTTGGAGGGCAGGTTGGTTGGGATGATATCTATGAGGGTGCCCGTGTTTACGGATTTGGGGTTGTACCTAGTAGGTTCATTGATAATTTGTATGAGATTGAGGGCATCAAGCTTAGATTGTAGGATGGCCGGGGTGTTAAAACCTCAGGGTATGTGGGACGGCAGCGTCCCACCTTGTCAACAGCCAGTGAAACTGCAGGGCTCCAATTTCAAAACAACAGAAATCCCATAATTTAAATTCCTCAAACATACAAGTATTTTACACCATTTTAAAGATACACTTGTTGTAAATCCAGCAACGGTGTCCGTCCAAAGTGTCCGACGAAAGCACACCAAACGATTATGTTAGGTTAGAGCCAAGTCACAGAAAAAGACAGCCATTTTTCCAGCCAAAGAGAGGAGTAACAAAAAGCAGAAATAGAGATCAAATTAATCACTAACCTTTGATGATCTTCATCAGATGACACTCATAGGACTTCATGTTACACAATACATGTATGTTTTGTTCGGTAAAGTTCATATTTATATCCAAAAATCGGAGTTTAGGCGGGACGCTACTGTCTCACTTGGCAAAAAGACAGAGAAAATGCAGAGCGCCAAATTCAAATTAATTTCTATAAAAATTACTATAAAAATCTGACTTTCATTAAATCACACATGAAAGATACCAAATTAAAGCTACACTGGTTGTGAATCCAGCCAACATGTCAGAATTCAAATAGGCTTTTTGGCGAAAGCAAATGATGCTATTATCTGAGGAAAGCACCATTGTAAACAAAGAGAGAGAAGCATATTTAAATCAATAAAATTTGATTTGATTTGATATTTCAACCCTGCAGGTGCGACACAAAACGCAGAAATAAAAATATAATTCATGCCTTACCTTTGACGAGCTTCTGTTGGTGGCACTCCAACATGTCCCATAAACATCACAAATGGTTCTTTTGTTCGATTAATTCCGTCGATATATATCCAAAATGTCCATTTATTTGGCGGCGTTTGATCCAGAAAAACACCGGTTCCAAATTGTGAAATGTGACTACAAAATGTCTCAAAGGTTACCTGTAAACTTTGCCAAAAAATGTCAAACTACTTTTGTAATACAACTTTAGGTATTTTTTTACGTAAATAATCGATCAAATTGAAGACGGGATGATCTGTGTGATTAAAACCAACTGTAGCTAGCTTTCTGGTCATGCGCTTCTAACAAGCTGGACACTTCGAGTGACCCTCCTTCAAGATGGCCGTACTTCTTCATTAGACAAAGGAATAACCTCAACCAATTTCTAAAGACTGTTGACATCCAGTGGAAGCGGTAGGAACTGCAAGAAGGTCCCTTAGAAATCTGGTTTCCCAATGAAACCTCATTGAAAAGAGAGTGACCTCAAAAAAAAAATCTGAATGGTTTGTCCTCTGGGTTTTGCCTGCTAAATAAGTTCTGTTATACTCACAGACATGATTCAAACAGTTTTAGAAACTTCAGAGTGTTTTCCATCCAAATCTACTAATAATATGCATGTCTTATCTTCTGCGGATGAGTAGCTGGCAGTTTAATTTGGGCATGCTTTTCATTCAAAATTCTGAATGCTGCCCCCTACCCAAGAGAAGTTAAAAGCATGTCCCAGTTTAGGTCACCTAACAGCACAAGCTCTGAAGATAGATGGGGGGCAACCAATTCACATATGGTGTCCAGGGCACAGCTGGGGGCAGAAGGTGGTCTATAGCAAGCGGCAACGTTGAGAGACTTGTTTCTGGAAAGGTGGATTTTTAAAAGTAGAAGCCCCCTTTGGTGGTTCTATCTTGTCAGAAAATGTTATAGTTAGCAATGGAAATTTCAGCGTTTTTGGTGGTCTTCCTAAGCCAGGATTCAGACATGGCTAGGACATCCGGGTTGGCAGAGTGTGCTAAGGCAGTGAATAAAACAAACTTAGGGAGGAGGCTTCTAATGTTAACATGCATGAAACAAAGCACTGCAATTACTCAGACGCCATTCATTTGGCTCTACTACTACCAAACGTTGAGTTCTCTATATTTCTAGCATTACTATTGTTTCAGAGTACTTCATGATTTACGCATAGGATATAAAATAGCCATTGTAAAAAATCAGATATATATAGGTTAAACAGACAAGTTTTGGAGGGGAAGGATATCCTTACAAACATTTTAATTCTGTCCCTTTTTATTGCACTTGTAACTGATTCAGTCACTATTTAAATGACCATGGTTTGAAGTCGTCCCCCTATTTCACCCTGTTTTACAGTATGGACGAAAACAGAGCTCCCATCGTCCCTTATGTGTACATTAAGCACACTGGTATAGTGCGAGACGCCAACCCTGTCAGAGTGGTTAGCTCCTGTAACCTGGACATCTACACCTTCCCCTTTGACGTCCAGAACTGCACCTTCACCTTCAACTCCTACATCCACCGCGGTAAGACGTCAACGCAACCACGCTTTAGGACTAACTTGAAAATAAGGGTCCGATGCCAAACCCATCGCTCCTTCTCTCCCAAAAAAACATCCTGACTCTCTCTTGTGATCTGAAATGATGGGTATGAAACAGGGTTGTCCACTGAGTCCATTGAAGTATTTGATATGTTACTCGGTGTCAACCAAGGGATTTGTTTGGTGTTAGGCCCAAGTTTACCATCCCCTCAGTACAGATCATGTTCTGCTTCCATATAGATTTAGCCCATTCATCCCAGGATGACCCATTCCTTTATCTCCCCTGCAGTGTCGGACATAAGGATTATCTTAGGGAAGAAGGTGGAGGACATCCTGAAACGCTCCATTAGCGTGTTGTCCACTGAAGGGGAGTGGGAGCTGATGGACATCAAATCCAGGAGGTTCAATTTATCAGCACTCGATCAGGGAGAAAGCAACCCCTATGATGAGCTCTACTTCCACGTACGAACCCAAAGCACTGCAAATTCTCAGATGCCATTCATTTGGCTCTACTACTACAGAACGTTGAGTTCTCTATATTTCTAGCCAAACAATTGTTTCAGAGAGTACTTCCTGTTTCACACATATGATGCTAACCCAGATAATTATGGCTTTGTCATGTCTGAAATGGGAATATATTGCATAACACCAAATCACCCTTGAAGGTTGTCATTGACCGTTGTGTCTCTGAACTGTAGATTGTCCTGAGGCGCAGACCAACCCTCTACGTGGTGAACCTCCTGATCCCCAGCTTCTTTCTCATCACTGTGGATCTCTTCAGCTTCCTGCTGCCTCCCCAAAACGTGGACCGCTCCTCCTTCAAGATGAGCCTTATTTTTGGCTACTCCGTCTTCCTGCTCATCGTGAATGACCTGCTGCCAGTCACAGGAAGCACCATACCATTGATAAGTGAGTATGAGAGCCTCCCAGGTGGCGCAGTGGTCTAAGGCACTGCATCGCAGCGACAGAGCCCAGGCTCTGCCTCAGCCGGCTGTGACTGGGAGGTCCATGGGGGACGCAGAGCGTTGTCCGGGTTAGGGAGGGTTTGGCTGGCAGAGATATCCTTGTCTCATCATGCACTAGTGACTCCTGTGGCGGGCTAGGTGCAGTGCAGGTGTATGGTGTTTCCTACGGCACATTGGTGAGGCTGGCTTCTGGGTTGGATGTGCATTTTGTCAAGAAGCAGTGCGGCTAGGTTGGGTTGTGTTTCAGAGGATGCATAGCTCTCGACCTTAGCCTCTCCTGAGTCTGTGTGGGAGGTGCAGTGATGAGACAAGACTGTAACTACTACAAATTGGATACCGTGAAAAGGGGGTCAAAAAATGATAAGTGAGTATGAAAACATGTGTACTGGAAACCCCATTTTTGTCGTAAGTCGTAGATGTTCACTTTGTGTTATTTAATTAGCTGGTTAGGGGAAGTGTCTTTTTTTAAGTCCACTTCCTTTGTTCTCCTAAGAGTTGCTGAATATTTTCCTCTCTTCACCTCCCTTTTCCTCCTCCCGCCCATGCAGATGTGTTTTTCGCCATCTGCTTGGCTCTGATGGTGGCCAGCCTGCTGGAGACTATTCTCATCACCAACCTCCTGGTCGGCTCCAGTAACTTCCACCCAGTGCCTGGCTGGGTCCGAGTGCTCGTCCTGCGCTTCATGGGCACCCTCGTCTGGCTGCCTCAGAAATCAAGAGAGGACAAGATCATCCTCAATCCAGTTGCAGGAGGTACCCCTGATCTGATCCCTTCAGGGAGTTACAATTACACAGACTTTCAGGCAATTAGCAGATCCTTGTCTTGTCTTGTCCCAACCCAAAGCAATATTGTGAAGCATTCAATTATAGGCCTAAACAGTAACATAAATGCAGGTATCACCCTGAGAAATGTTTGCAGCCATTTGACAGTATTGTACTATCCAGGTACATTAATCATTTCCGTCTTTAGGAGGTACATTCAAAATGTCTCCTTTCTCCCATCCTTCCCTCTTTTCTCTAACAAACAGACTTGAAAGTCTGCCCTCCAGTGTCGGTGGAGAGACAGGTTCAAACAGGAGAACCAGGTGAGATGTGGGCAGAGGCAGGCGATCCAGCCCTGGCGGAGCTGAGGAATCTGGGCAATGACCTGCAGTCCATCCGCCTCCAGGTGGCCCAGCATGTGGACGGGAACCAGATCTCCCAGGACTGGATGCAGGTGGGCTACATCCTCGACCGGCTGCTGTTTGGCGTCTACTGCATCTTCATCACCTTCAGCTTCATCGTCATCCTCAGCATCTGGAGTAATTCGTACAACCAGTGATGTAATAAATAAAATAGGTGGTTAAACGCCATTCGTTGTGAAATAAGTAACGCTCCCTATATGTTCTTAGCATTTTTCCATGATAGGTGGCTAAATATTTGTGTAAAATACAAAATGTGTGGAAATAGTGCTTACCCTCCACTACCACCGCGTACAAGACTTAAGAGTCTACCATGTTGTCAACTGCTGTTTAGATTTAAAAACAATTACCTTAAAATTACCATAACTTTAACAATTGTTTGTTTGATCTTCTGGCTGCACTGAGTAGGTATGTTGACTTATATATTACTATATAAGAGGAAATATATTTTTATTTGTCAAATAAACATACTGTCACGAAAACCACTGTTTCATTACTAACAACAATTCATTGGGGTTATCTGAGATGTTTTCTGAATTGTAATGTTGATGGTGGATCAATGATGATGAAGATCTGTCACGCAAGACATGGATCAATGACATGCAAAGTAGGGGATCATCCAAAAACCACATCCTTGTTTGATTAGAGTGTCGACATACAGGAAGTTATTTTGGGGTATTTTATTAGGATCCCCATTTGCTGTTACAAAAGCAGCAGCTACTCTTCCTGGGGTCCATACAATGCTCTTAGTTTTAGAGATGTTCAGTTCTAGTTTATTACTGGCCACCCATTCCAAAACTGACTACAACTCCTTGTTAATGGTTTCAGTGACTTCATTAGCTGTGTTTGCTGAAACGCACATGGTTGAATCATCATCATACATAGACACACAGGCTTTGTTTAATGCTACCATGTTTAATGGTCATTGGTAAAAATAGAAAAAGTAGAGAGCTGCCCTGCGGTACACCATATCATACATGTTTGACATTACAGAGGCTTCCATTAAAGAAAAACACTCTAAGTTCTATTAGATAGATAGCTCTGAATCCACAATATGTCAGAGGTTGAAAATCCATAAAACATACAGTACCAGTCAAAAGTTTGCACACACCTACTCATTCAAGGGTTTTTCTTTATTTTAATATTTTCTACATTGTAGAATAATAGTGAAGACATCAAAATGATGAAATAACACAGATGGGATCATGTAGAAACCAAAAAAGTGGTAAACAGATTATTCAAAGTAGCCACCCTTTGCCTCGATGACAGCTTTGCCCACTCTTGACATTCTCTCAACTAGCTTCATGAGGTGATGTAGCACGCGCTCCAGCAGGTATATCTCTCTGGTCACCCCCAAAACCAATTCTTCCTTTGGCCGTCTCTCCTTCCAGTTCTCTGCTGCCAATGACTGGAACGAACTACAAAAATCTCTGAAACTGGAAACACTTATCTCCCTCACGAGCTTTAAGCATCAGCTGTCAGAGCATCTCACAGATTACTGCACCTGTACATAGCCCATCTAAAATTTAGCCCAAACAACTACCTCTTCCCCTACTGTATTTGTTTATTTATTTATTTTGCTCCTCTGCACCCCATTATTTGTATTTCTACTTTGCACATTCTTCCACTGCAAATCTACCATTCCAGTGTTTTACTTGCTATATTGAATTTACTTCGCCACCATGGCCTTTTTTTGCCTTCACCTCCCTTATCTCACCTCATTTGCACACACTGTATATAGACTTCTTCTGTTGTATTATTGACTGTATGTTTGTTTTATTCCATGTGTAACTCTGTGTTGTTGTATGTGTCGAACTGCTTTGCTTTATCTTGGCCAGGTCGCAGTTGTAAATGAGAACTTGTTCTCAACTAGCCTACCTGGTTAAATAAAGGTGAAATAAAAATAAAATAAAAAAATAACACAAGTTATATAACAAATGATTTGGGTGGGAGAGCTGAATGGAGGGAAGTTGGGACACCTGTTCCTTCGTGTGCTGAGGTGAACCCCCAGCTCATTTCCATAGCCCAGTACGTGTATTGTCTGCAGAGCTGTGGTACACTATCGTCCGATGCCCACTGGTTGCACTTGTTGCATAGGTTGGTACACCACAGCTCTGGGGTGAAATGTCCCCTAGGTACAGATCTAGGATCAGCCTCTCCTCCCCCAATCCTAACCTTAACCATTAGTGTGGAAAAGGATAAACTGACCCAGGATCAGCATCGATGGGCAACTTCCCCTCCACCACAGCCATTTACTGTGGCTCACGCCTGTTTTGAATCCAACCACCTGCAGGTAAAGTAGCTCTGTACCACAAGAGTTCACCTGCTCTACTGACCACCTCATTTGCCCCAAGGTTTATGGATCTCACTCATGGTCTTCTCTGTTGCTAGGAATATTGCTACAACACTTTAGTTTGATTGTACAATCAAGAATATCATTGAAACCTTGCGTCACTTCTAAGGGATCAGAGATCTTTGTGTCAGGAGATTGGTGTTGAAAATAGTCTGGAGCTGTGATTTTCTGAGGATTCTCCAAAAGCAACTTCATCTATATTCTTCGTAGTTGTCTATTTACCACCACAAACCGATGCTGGCACTATGGCCGCACTCAATGAGCTGTATACGGCTAGAAGCGAACAGGAAAAGGCTCATCCAGAGGCGGTGCTCCTAGTGGCCGGGGACTTTAATGCAGGGAAACTTAAATATGTTTTACCTCAGTTCTACCAGCATTTTAAATGTCCAACCAGAGGGAAAACAACTCTGGACCACCTTTACACAACACAGAGACGAGTACAAAGCTCTCCCTCGCCCTCCATTTGGCAAATCTGACCATAATTCTATCCTCCAGATTCCTGCTTAGAAGCAAAAATTAAAGCAGGAAGCACCAGTGACTCTGTCAACAAAAAAGTGGTCAGATGAAGCAGATGCTAAGCTACAGGACAGTTTTTCTAGCACAGACTGGAATATGTACCGGGATTCTTCCGATGTCATTAAGGAGTACAACACATCAGTCGCTGGCTTCATCAATAACTGCATCGATGAGGTAGTCCCGACAGTGACTGTACCTACATACCCCAACCAGAAAACATGGATTACAGGCAACATCCGCACTGAGATAAAGGGTAGAGCTGCCGCTTTCAAGGAGCAGGACTTTAACCCAGAAGCTTATAAGAAATCCCACTATGCCGTCCGACAAACTATCAAACAGACAAAGCGTCTATACATGACTAAGATCGAATTGCACTAAACCGGCTTCGACGCTCGTCGGATGTGGCAGGAATTGCAAACTGTTACAGACTACAAAGGGAAGCACAGCCGAGAGCTGCCCAGTGACACGAGCCTACCAGACGAGCTAAATTACTTCTATGCTCGCTTCGAGGCAAGTAACACTGAAACATGCATGAGAGCATCAGCTGTTCTGGACGACTGTGTGATCACGCTCTCCATAGCTGATGTGAGTAAGAGCTTTAAACAGGTCAACATTCACAAGGCCGCAGGGTCAGACGGATTACCAGAACATGTACTATGAGCATGCGCTGACAAGTGTCTTCACTGACATTTTCAACCTCTCCCTGTCCGAGTCTGTAATACCAGCATGTTTCAAGCAGACCACCATAGTTCCTGTGCCCAAGAACACTAAGGTAACCTGCTTAAATGACTACTGACCTGTAGCACTCACGTCTGTAGCCATGAAGTGCTTTGAAAGGCTGGTCATGGCTCAAATCACCACCATTATCCCAGAAACCCTAGACCCACTCCAATTTGAATACCGCCCCAACAGATCCAGAGATGATGCAATCTCTATTGCACTCCACACTGCCCTTTCACACCTGGACAAGAGGAACACCTACAGTATGTGAGAAGGCTATTCATTGACTACAGCTCAGCGTTCAACACCATAGTGCCCTCAAAGCTCATCACTAAGCTAAGGACCCTGGGACTAAACACCTGCCTCTGCAACTGGATCCTGGACTTCCTAAATGGGCCGCCCCCAGGTGATAAGGGTAGGGAACAACATATCCGCCACGCTGATCCTCAACACGGGGGCCCCTCAGGGGTGCGTGCTCAGTCCCCTCCTGTACTCCCTGTTCATTCATAACTGCACGGCCAGGCATGACTCCAACACCATCCTTAAGTTTGCTGATAACAGTGGTAGGCCAGATCACCGACAACGAAGAACAACCTATAGGGAGGAGGTCAGAGACCTGGCAGTGTGGTGCCAGGACAACAACCTCTCCCTCAACGTGATTAAGACAAAGGAGATGATTGTGGACTACAAGAAAAGGAGGACCGAGCATGCCCCCATTCTCATCGACGGGACTGTAGTGGAGCAGGTTGAGAGCTTCAAGTTCCTTGGTGTCCACATCACCAACAAACTAACATGGTCCAAACACACCAAGACAGTCGTGAACTGGGCACAACAAAATCTATTTCCCCTCAGGAGACTGAAAAGATTTGGCATGGGTCCTCAGATCCTCAAAAGGTTCTACAGCTGCACCATCGAGAGCATCCTGACTGGTTGCATCACTGCCCGGTATGGCAACTGCTCGGCCTACGTACGGTCCAGTACATCACTGGGGCCAAGATTCCTGCCGTCCAGGACCTCTATACCAGGCAGTGTCAGCGGAATGCCCTAAAAATTGTCAAAGACTCCACCTACCCTAGTCATAGACTGTTCTCTCTGCTACCACACGGCAAGCGGTACCGGAGCGCCAAGTCTAGGTCAAAGAGGCTTCTAAACAGCTTCTACCCCTACGCCATAAGACTCCTGAACATCTTATCAAATGGCTACCCAAACTATTTGCATTGACCCCCTCTCCCTTTATTTACGATGCTGCTACTCTCTGTTATTATCTATGCATAGTTACTTTAATAATAACTCTACGTACATATACATATTAACCTCAATTACCTCGACTAACCGGTGCCCCCGCACATTGACTCTATACCGGTACCCCCTGTATATAGCCTAGCTATTCTTCCTTTTGTGAGGTATTTTTCTTAAAACTGCGTTGTTGGTTAAGTGCTTGTAAGTAAGCATTTCACTGTAAGGTCTACACCTGTTTTATTCAGCGCATGTTACAAATAACTTTTGATTTGTTATGCCATGACATTGCATCAACATAAGTGGTTAACTATGCAAATTAGTCTGTATATATAAAATGTGTTGCCATCGTTATGGGAGTGAGGTAACAAAGCTTTGCTCTAGATAGTTCTTCAGCCAAACTGTAGGATTTAAACGGTCAACAGTAGTTTGCAAAAACTTGCAGCTTGCTGTTTGATGGCAGCCAAGGATTTGTCCAAAATGGAGGTAAATATCGTTCATTCTAATGCCTTTCGTGACAATTGGGGGTTGTACGTTACGTAAGTTGTGTGTCTGTGTGTTGTGATTCAATGCATTACTGTAACTGCTCAAAGCTTTTGTTAGGTCTCTTGTGGTAAATTAAGGTGTGAATTCTTATTGTAATTCATGGTGCTATACACATTGGGTTAATTATCAAACAGAACCTTGTGGGAACGTGTTACTGCTATTAGCCCATACTGTAGGTACAGTACATATTGAATAACAGATTCATTCATGGAAAAACACCGTTTTTTTTACTAGATCAGGGAATGTGAAAATGTTTAGACCAATATTTAACCTATTTAAAACTGCTTCCATGCAGTGGTGGAAAAGAACCCAAAAGTAAAGATACTTTAATAGAACATGACTCAAATCAAATCAAAGTGTATTTGTCACATGTGCCGAATACAACAGGTATAGATAGACCTTACAGTGAAATGCTTACTTACAAGCACTTAACCAACAATGCAGTTTAAAGAAAAATAATTAAGTAAAAAATAGATAAGTAAATAATATATATTTTTTAAAGAAGTAACTAATAAGAGCAGCACTAAAAACAATAGCGAGGCTATATACAGGGGGTACCGGTACAGAATCAATGGTTAGTTAAGGTAATTGAGGTAATATGTACATAGAGTTAGTGACTAAAAGAGGGGTGGGGCAATGCAAATAATCTGGGTAGCTATTTGATTTGCTGTTCAGAAGTCTTATGGCTTGGGGGTAAATGCTGTGAAGAAGCCTCTTGGACCTAGACTTGGCGCTCTGGTACCGCTTGCTGTGCGGTAACAGAAAGAGCAGTCTATAACTAGGGTGGCTGGAGTCTTTGACAATTTTAAGGGCCTTCCTCTGACACCGCCTGGTATAGAGGTCCTGGATGGCAGGAAGCTTGGCCCCAGTAATGTGCTGTGCCCTATGCACTACTCTCTGTAGTGACTTGCGGTCGGAGGCCGGAGCAGTTGCCATACAAGGCAGTGATGCAACCAGTCAGGATGCTCTCGACGGTGCAGCTGTAGAACTTTTTGAGGATCTGAGGACCCATGCCAAATCTTTTCAGTCTCCTGAGGGGGAAAATACTTTGTCGTGCCCTCTTCACGACTGTCCTTGTGTGTTTGGACCATGATAGTTTGTTGATGATGTGGACATCAAAGAACTTGAAACTCTCAACCCGCTCAAGTACAGCCCCGTCGATGAGAATGGGGGCGTGCTCGGTCCTCCTTTTCCTGTAGTCCACAATCATCTCTTTTTTGATAAGTGAAGTGAAGACACTTGCCAGTTGGTCAGCGCATGCTCGGAGTACACATCCTGGTAATCCGTCTGTTCTTACAGCCTTGTGAATGTTGACCTGTTTAAAGGTCTTACTCACATTAGCTACGGAGAGCGTGATCACACAGTCGTCCAGAACAGCTGATGATATCATGCTTGTTTCAGTGTTGCTTGCCTCGAAGCGAGCATAGAAGTAATTTAGCTCGTCTGGTAGGCTTGTGTCACAGGGCAGCTCGTGGCTGTGCTTCCCATTGTAGCCTGTAATAGTTTGCAAGCCCTGCCACATCCGACGAGCGTCGGAGCCGGTGTAGTACGATTCAATCTTTGTCCTGTATTGAAGCTTTGTCTGTTTGATGGTTCGTCGGAGGGCTTAGCGGGATTTCTTATAAGCTTCCAGGTTAGAGTCCCGCTCCCTGAAAGAGGCAACTCTACCCTTTAGCTCAGTGCGGATGTTGTCTGTAATCCATGGCTTCTGGTTGGGGTATGTACGTACAGTCACAGTGGAGACGACATCATCAATGCACGTATTGATGAAGCCAGTGACTGATGTGGTATACTCCTCAATGCCATCGGAAGAATCCTGGAACATATTCCAGTCTGTGCTAGCAAAACAGTCCTGTAGCTTAGCATCTGCTTCATCTGACCACTTTTTATTGACCGAGTCACTGGTGCTTCCTACTGTAGTTGTGCTTGTAAGCAGGAATGAGGAGGATAGAATTATGGTCAGATGTGCCAAATGGATGGCGAGGGGGACCTTTGTACACATCTCTGTGTGTGGAGTAAAGGTGGTCTAGAGTTTGTTTCCCTCTGGTTGCACATTTAACATGCTGGTAGAACTGAGGTAAAACAGATTTAAGTTTCCCTGCATTAAAGTCCCCGGCCACTAGGAGCACCGCCTCTGGATGAGCCTTTTCCTGTTCGCTTCTAGCCGTATACAGCTCATTGAGTGCGGATTTAGTGCCAGCATCAGTTTTTGGTGGTATATAGACAGCTATGAAGAATATAGATGAAAACTCTCTTGGTAAATAGTGTGGTCTACAGCTTATCATGCGATACTCTACCTCAGGCGAGCAAAACCTCGAGACTTCCTTAGATTTCATGTACCAGCTGTTGTTTACAAATATACATAGACCGCCATCCCTTGTCTTACAAGAGGTGGCTGTTCTATCCTTCTGAAAAAGCAGGAAACCCACCATCTGTATGTTATTCATGTCTTCGTTCAGCCACGACTCTGTGAAACATAAGACATTACAGTTTTTAATGTCCCGTTGGTAGGATATACGTGCTCGTAGTTTGTATATTTTATTATCCAATGATTTGACAGTGGCTAATAGGACCGACAGTAAAGGCAGATTACCCACTCGCCGTAGGATCCTTAGAAAGCCCCCTGATATCTCCGATATCTTCGTCTCTTTCTCCTGCGAATTAGTGGGATGAGTTCCTTGTCGGGTGTCTGGAGTAAATCCTACGCGTCCGACTCATTAAATAAAAAATATTCTTCCACTACAAGGAGAGGAATCCCTGTCCAGATGTCTAGAATCTCTTTCAGTCATAAGAGACGGTGGCAGAAACATTATGTACAAAATAAGTTACAAATAATGTGAAAAAACACACACAATTCCACAATAGGTTAGGGGACCGTAAAATGGCAGCCATCTCCTCCGGAGCCATTATCATGGGTAGAGATATGACTCAAGTAAAAGTGAAAGTCACCCTGTAAAATAATATTTGAGTATAAGTCTAAAAGTATTTGGTTTTAAATATACTTAAGTATTTAAAGTAAAAGTAAAATGAGTGAGTCCGCCAGATCAGAGGCAGTAGGGATGACCAGGGATGTTGTCTTGATAGGGGCATTCAAAACGAGTACTTTTGGGTGTCTGGGAAACTGTACCTAAAAAGTCCATCATTTTCATTAGGAATGAAATGGAGTAAAAGTTGTCAAAAATATAAATAGTTAAGTACCCAAAAGATTACTTAGTAGTATTATTAAGTATTTTTACTTAAGTACTTTACACCACTGCTTCCATAAATATACTGTATATATATATATATATGTACCTCCCAAAAAATATTAACTGGTACCTTCAGATGAGTCTTGTAATGCTTGTAAGCGTCCTAGAGCCAAACAAGCGACCGGTTCGTGAGAGTCTCACCTTTCGATAGAGGTGTAGCCCAAACTGTTCGCACAGAATTTGGCAGATCGGCAGTATCAACTTCAAACAAGTCTCGTGACACTTGTGGGCGTCGTAGAGCAAAACGGAGTACACCAACATATTTGTGAGAGTCTCATCTGTCTATAGAGTGGTCATATTAATTTGTTCGGACTCCACAGACGTCTTAGTGAGAGGAACAATTTTAGAGATGTTTAACGTTCCGACAAACATCGCTGAAGTCCGGCCACCTTCCACCGCAAATGCTGAAAGCCGTCATTGGCAGATGTGGTGGATTGAGACGCAGCCCACGCAAAAAAAATATATCTCTATCTTAAACAGACAGATCTTTGTATTATGCTAATTAGAATTCTGCGGGAGAGCGGACATCTTAACAAACACTTTAATTCTGTCCCTTTTTATTGCACTAGTGACTGATTCAGTCAAGATTAAGGAATATAAAACATATGATTTATATCATGCCCATGGTTTTAAGTCGTCCCCATATTTCACCCTGTCTCACAGTATGGATCAAAGCACAGCTCCCATCATCCCTTATGTGTACATTAAGCATACTGGTATAGTGCGAGACGCCAACCCTGTCAGAGTGGTTAGCTCCTGTAAACTGGACATCTACACCTTCCCCTTTGACGTCCAGAACTGCACCTTCACCTTCAGATCCTACATCCACCACGGTAAGACGTCAACGCAACCACGCTTTAGGACTAACTTGAAAATAAGGGTCCGAAGCCAAACCCATCGCTCCTTCTCTCCCAAAAAAACATCCTGACTCTCTCTTGTGATCGGAAATGATAGGTATGAAACAGGGTTGTCCACTGGTTCAATTGAGTTTTTGATACATTACTCGGTGTCAACCAAGGGATCTGTTTGCCATTAGGCCCAAGTTTACCATCCCCTCAGTACAGATCATGTTCTGCTTCCATATAGGTTCAGCCCATTCATCCCAGGATGACCCATTCCTTTATCTCCCCTGCAGTGTCGGACATAAGGATTATCTTAGGGAGGAAGGTGGAGGACATCCTGAAACGCTCCATTAGCGTGTTGTCCACCGAAGGGGAGTGGGAGCTGATGGACATCAAATCCAGCAAGTTAAAGTTATCAACATTCAATCAGGGAGAAAGCAACCCCTATGATGAGCTCTGCTTCTATGTAAGAAGCCAAAGCACTGCAATTTCTCAGACGCCATTCATTTGGGCTCTACAACTACAGAACGTTGACTTTTGTTTCAGAGAGAACTTCCTGTTTCACACATAGGATGCTAACCCAGCTAATTATGGCTTTGTCATGTCTGAAATGGGAATATATTGCATAACACCAAATCACCCTTGAAGGTTGTCATTGACCGTTGTGTCTCTGAACTGTAGATTGTCCTGAGGCGCAGAGCAACCCTCTACGTGGTGAACCTCCTGATCCCCAGCTGCTTCCTTATCACTGTGGATCTCTTCAGCTTCCTGCTGCCTCCCCAGAACGTGGACCGCTCCTCTTGCTCATCGTGAATGACCTTCTGCCCGTCACAGGAAGCACCATCCCACTGATAAGTGAGTATGAAAACATGTTTACTGGGAACACCATAAAAGTCATAAATGTAGATGTAGATGTTTACTTTGTGTTATTGGATTAGCTGCTTAAGGCAAGTATCATTTTGAAGTCCACTTCCTTTGTCCTCCTAAGAGTGGCTGAATATTTTCCTCTCTTCACCTCCCTCCTCCTCCTCCTCCCGCCCATGCAGATGTGTTCTTTGCCATCTGCTTGGCTCTGATGGTGGCCAGCCTGCTGGAGACTATTCTCATCACCAACCTCCTGGTCGGCTCCAGTAACTTCCACCCAGTGCCTGGCTGGGTCCGATTGCTCGTCCTGCACTTCATGGGCACCCTCGTCTGGCTGCCTCAGAAATCAAGAGAGGACAAGATCATCCTCAATCCAGTTTCAGGAGGTACCCCTGATCTGATCCTTCCAGGGATTTACAATTACACAGACTTTCAGGCAATTAGCAGATCCTTGTCTTGTCCAACCCAATGCAATATAGTGAAGCATTCAATAACAGGCCTGAACAGTATCATAAATGCAGGTATCACTCTGAGAAATGTTTCCATCCACTTGACTAGGTCCGACCTTAGACAGAATTGTACTTCCCACGTAAGTCAATCATTTCTGTCTTTAGGAGGTATATTAATAATTTCTCATTTCTCCCTTCCTTCCCTCTTTTCTCTAACAAACAGACTTGAAAGTCTGCCCTCTAGTGTCGGTGGTGAGACAGGTTCAAAAAGGAGAACCAGGTGAGATGTGGGCAGAGGCAGGCGATTCAGCCCTGGCGGAGCTGAAGAATCTGGGCAATGACCTGCAGTCCATCCGCATCCAGGTGGCCCAGCATGTGGACGGGAACCAGATCTCCCAGGACTGGATGCAGGTGGGCTACATCATAGACCGGCTGCTGTTTGGCGTCTACTGCATCTTCATCACCTTCAGCTTCATCGTCATCCTCAGCATCTGGAGTAATTCGTTCAACCAGTGATGTAATAAATAAAAAATAGGTGGTTAAATGCCATTCGTTGTGAAATAAGTAACGCTCCCTATATGTTCTTAGCATTTTTCCATGATAGGTGGCTAAATATTTGTGTTAAAATACAAAATGTGTGGAAATAGTGCTTACCCTCCACTACACCACCGCGTACAAGACTTAAGAGTCTACCATGTTGTCAACTGCTGTTTAGATTTAAAAACAATTACCTTAAAATTACCATAACTTTAACGATCGTTTGTTTGATCTTCTGGCTGCACTGAGTAGGTATGTTGACTTACATATTACTATATTAGAGGAAATATATTTTTATTTGTCAAATAAACATACTGTCACGAAAACCACTGTTTCATTACTAACAACAATTCATTGGGGTTATCTGAGATGTTTTCTGAATTGTAATGTTGATGGTGGATCAATGATGATGAAGATCTGTCACGCAAGACATGGATCAATGACATGCAAAGTAGGGGATCATCCAAAAACCACATCCTTGTTTGATTAGTGTCGACATACAGGAAGGTTTTTTTGGCATTTTATTAGGATCCCCATTTGCTGTTATAAAAGCATCGGCTACTCTTCCTGGGGTCCACAAAAAAAATGAAACATTACATAATACAGAACATTAATAGACAAGAACAGCTCAAGGACAGAACTACATGCATTTAAAATGGCACACATAGCCTACATGTCAATACATACACACAATATCTGAGTCAAGATAGGGGAGATGCATTGGTCCGCGAGGTGTTGCTTTACCAGTTTTTTTAAACCCGGTTTGCTGTTCATTAGAGTAAAATGAGATGGAAGGGAGTTCCATGCAATAACGGCTCTGTGTAATACTGTACGCTCTCTTGATTTTGTTCTGGATTTGGGGACTGTGAAAGACCCCTGGTGGCATGTCTGGTGGGGTAAGTTTGTGTGTCAGAAATGTGTGTAAGTTGACTATGTACATTTTTTGAAATTTTCAACACAATATTGTTTCTTATAAAAAGAAGAAGTGATGCAGTTTCTCCTCAACTATTAGCCAAGAGAGACTGGCATGCATAGTATTTATATTAGCCCTCTGATTACAATGAAGAGCAAGACGTGCCGCTCTGTTCTGGGCCAGCTGCAGCTTAACTAGGTCTTTCTTTGCAGCACTTGACCATATGACTGGACAATAATCAAGACAAAATTAGAGCCTGCAGAACTTTTTGGAGTGTGGTGTCAAAAAAGCAGAGCATCTCTTTATTATGGGCATACCTCTCCCCATCTTTACAACCATTGAATCTATATGTTTTGACCATGACAGTTTCTGATCTAAGGTAACACCAAGTAATTCAGTCGCCTCAACTTGTTTGACAGCCAGACCGTTCATTACCAGATTCAGGGTAATTGACTTCATTAGATGTGGTTGCTGACACGTATATGGTTGAATCATCAGCATACATGGGCACGCAGGCTTTGTTTAATGCCAGTGGCAGGTCATTGGTAAAAATAGAAAAGAGTAGAGGGCCTAGAGAGCTGCCCTGCAGTACACCACACCCTGCATGTTTGACATTAGAGGCTTCCATTAAAGAAACCCCTATGAGTTATATTAGATAGATAGCTCTGAATCCACAAAATGGCAGAGGTTGAAAAGCCATAAAACATATATTTTTCTCAACAACAGGTTATGGTCAATAATATCAAAGGCTGCACTGACATCTAACAGTTCAGCTTCCACAATCTTCAAATTTTCAATTTCTTTCAACCAATCATCAGTGATTTATGGTAATGCAGTACATGTTGAGTACCCTTCTGTATAACCGTGCTGAAAATCTGTTGTCAATTTGTTTACAGATAAATAGTATTGTATTTGGTCAAACACCATATTTTCCAAAGAGCTGTGTTGTGTAAAATTGGATCCAAAGATTATGGCAGGGACTGTTTCATGATATAATAGAAACATATTTAATAGAAGCAGCTGCTTTAATTTCACATTAAATATTTTTCTATTATATCATTAAATAGTCCCTGCCTTAACCTTTGGAACAAATTTTCAACAAAAGTTGGTGCCGTGACCCGGATGAGAGTGTCCTGACTTGTTGATCCGTTTCCTCCGGCTTGGACTCAAAAATCCGTCTGGCCACAGCTTAAAAAGTTAAGATACCTTATTAAAAAATCTCTGTGAGGGACTGTCTATTTTCCAGCCGAGCCTTAATGGTGAGAGATCTCTTGTCCTCCTCATACACAACATTTTGCGGTTCAGGTTTTCAGAACTGTTTTTCCTATAATAATTCATCTGGACAGATAATATTGATCAATAGTGGGTATTCGGAGTTTGACCACACTTTAAAGTATACTGAGTTTGACTATACTTTAAAGCCCACATAATCACGTGATAGCCTACAGGAAAAGTATTCAGAGTTTGACTGTACTTTAAAGTAGGTAGAAAAGTATTCAGAGTTTGACCTTAAAAATAAGGAAATTATTCGGAGTTTGACGAAATCATTAATTTTTTTTTTTTTTTTTTAAAGCAATGTATTCTGAGTTTGACCGTACTTTAAGGATAGCATAGCCGGCCGGTAGAAAAGTATTGTGAGGTTGTATGTGTGGTATGTGGGTATAATGGGTTACTAGAGATTTGATAAAGTAGCAATAAAAACAAAACTGAGAAAACTTTTTTTTTTAAATATACAACTTGTGCACCCACATGTAGATGTAAGTAAGTGGTGTAAAAAGTGTTCTGAGAGATGTTCAGTGATCCCCTTACGGATCATTTGATCCGGTTTAAGTTTAAGCCTTTGGCGTCGGCTAATGGGGATCCTAATGAATCTAATCAAAATCATGATAAGTTTGATCTATACGGTGACTTTTTACTAAAGAGTGTTTCAACACAGAAATATATATCTTCTGTATTACAGTAATGGGTGAATACCTCTTGGTTGTCAAACTTATATATATATATATTACTTATGATTGGTTGTACCTTAGGACCAGTGATGTTAGCTGACATCCAATTAAATGTGTGCCATTAGCAGAACCTATGGTGTGTTTAAGCTACAAAGACTTCTACAAGGCCAGTTTATCTCCCATAGGCACAGATGTATTGAACTCCCAAAAAAGAATTAAATGGCTGAGTGGTTACTGCAGGTGTTAAAAAAACAACTCTGTTGTGTTCGTGTGACCGATATCATGAGACTGTGATTAGAGACCGCGTGTGCGTCCCTTTTCACACTATCGTGCCGACCCAAGATAAAACGGTACTAGCTAGCTCAGATGCTTTCAAGCACGGTTCAGTTTGGCTCAGCTTGCCTCAGTAGTGTGAAAAGGGTATTGGCGCTGTGGTCTCACAGTGTGTGTGTCTGCATTATAAGTCAATCACTCAGTTTGGTCCGAGCTGTGTTATGTGCAGGACATTTGGTTCACTAGTACCATCCAACAGCGCACAGTATGGGACAACCATGGAGATTCATTCTTACCTCAGGTTTCTTTCTATTGGCAGGTAATATCCTTCATTTGCTTCATCTGCATGTTAGATTTCAAGTTTTATTATGTTGTAAATTATTGTATGTGTTTTAAACAATATTTTGAACATTTTAAGCATGTTTTGCTAGAAATATAATTATCTAACTAGGCTGTGGGTACTCAGTTATTTTTTGAATTATTTCTCACCTGGAAAGTTCTGGGGTTTTCTCTTTTCAAAACTGGTTGAAGGGCTATTTTTAGGTCCTACGGGTGTGATACATTACACAGTAAATGTGAATCATTGCCTCCAGATAAATTCATTAGATTTTAAAAAAAGAATTTAGGCCATTTTTGATTTGACATTTTTTGGGGGTCCAGTGCAAACAAATACTTGTGTAAACACCCCCCAAAATGTCTAGATAAACAGTGAATCCTGGGTGCCAATATATTTGATCGCATCGGTAAGTGCTAGTAATGCTTATTAATCCAATGAAATATGCACAAAGGAAATACATTGAGTGGACAAAACAATATGAACACCTGCTCTTTCCATGACATAGGCTGATCAGGTGAATCCAGGTGAAAGCTATGATCCCTTCTGGATGTCAAATCCTCTTCAATCAGTGTAGATAAAGGGGAGGAGACAGGTTAAAGAAGGATTAAAGCCTTGAGACATGGATTGTATATGTGTGCAATTCAGAAGGTGAATGGGAAAGACAAAAGATTTAAGTGCCTGGTTTGTGTCAGGGACAGCAACACTGCTGGGGTTTCTCACGCTAAACAGTTTCCCGTGTGTATCAAGAATGGTCAACCACCCAAAGGACATCCAGCCAACTTGACACAACTGTGGGAAGCGTTGGAGTCAACATGGGCGAGCATCCCTGTGGAACGCTTTCGACACCTTGTAGAGTCCATTCCCTGAAGAATTGAGTCTGTTCTGAGGGCAAAAGGGGAGGATGCAACTCAATATTAGGAAGATGTTCTTCATGTTTTGTCCACTCAGTGTAAGTTTAGATGTTCCGCATATGTATTTACATAAAAGTAACCTGTTTAAAATTGGTTCACTCTATCCCTGTGAGTAATGTCTTTTTAATTTGTTCATTTGTCCTTCTGGTTTGTTTTAAGGTATAATGTTTTGTTCAGTGTAAACAGAAAGGTGTTAATCTGTCAATGTTTGTTTGTTACATTTTTTTTTTAAATGTCCATCTAAAAATACCTTATTACAAACGTGAATGATGACTTTTTGAGAAATAGGTACGTATAGTAGCCTACAGCATTAGCTGAATGGTGAGGTTGACTAACTTGACACAATATAGTATACCATGTTGCATGATATGAGTTTGTGCAGTTTTGAAAGTTTGGAGGTTGCTAATGTCCCTTACTTATGAATAACCGTGTCCTTATTGATTAGGTTCCATTGATACTTTAGCATTTAATCCTATGGATGGGCTCCTCCTACCATCTCTCTTTCTGTCTCTCTTTATCTCTCTCTTTTTTTCTTTCTCTCTTTATCTCTTTCCTTTTGCTCTCTGCCGCTCTCACTCTCTCTCTATCTCTCTCCTCTATGCTCTTAAGTATATTTATGCCAGTGCGACTTGACCTGTAAAGAGGGCCACAGCGGACCAACCTACGAGTCGATGCAGACTGTGTTTGACCGCATATCCTTCAGACCGACAGTCAACCTGAGCAATCCCACCATAGCAAACATCTCCTTCACCCTGTATGCTGTCCTGGGCGTGGTGAGTGTTGGACAGTGCAAGGCCGCAATGTTCCTCTTTGCATAGGATCCATTCATTCAATTCATTCGTTACTAACAATATTCCGCTTTCTTGCTTGGTCTTATTTCAGAATGAGAAGACCCAGATCCTCACTACCTTCCTGTGGATGAGATTGGTGAATGTCAAGAGATCTTCCTATTTTATTTTCCCAACAGTTTGTGGTGGTATAAGCTTCCCTAAGCCTAATTCTTTCTTTTTAGTACTGGCACCATCAGTTCCTGGTTTGGGACGCTGATGATTGTGGCGGAGTCACCAGGATTTCTCTGCCAGTCAAAGAGCTCTGGGTGCCTGACATCATCGTGTACGAGTTGTGAGTGTCCGAAGAAAACTGACTTTGTTTGACTCATCTGTATGCCTATCTTCATGTCCTGTATAAAACATGGGGTCAACCAACCCCCCCAACCATTATCACCTTCTCCTCCTCTCCTCTATCACATGCCTTTCTCTCCTCTATCACATGTCTTTCTCTCCTCTATCACAACTTTCTCTCCTCTATCACGTCTTTCTCTCCTCTATCACATGCTGTTCTCAGGTTGGTTCTCTCCTCTATCACATGTCCTTCACTCCTCTATCACATGTCCTTCTCTCCTCTATCACGTCTTTCTCTCCTCTATCACAAGCCCTTCTCTCCTCTATCACGTCTTTCTCTCCTCTATCACATGTCCTTCTCTCCTCTGTCACGTCTTTCTCTCCTCTATCACATGTCCTTCTCGCCTCTATCGTATGTCCTTCACTCCTCTATCACATGTCTTTCTCTCCTCTATCACATGTCCTTCTTTCCTCTATCACATGTCCTTCTCTCCTCTCTCACATGTTCTTCTCTCCTCTATCACATGTCCTTCTCTCCTCTATCACATATCCTTCTCTCCTCTATCACATGTCCTTCTCTCCTCTATCACATGTCTTTCCCTCCTCTATCACATGTCCTTCTCTCCTCTATCATATGTCCTTCACTCCTCTATCACATGTCCCATTCTCTCCTCTATCACATGTACTTCTCTCCTCTATCACATGTCCTTCTCTCCTCTATCACATGTCCTTCTTTCCTCTATCACATGTCCTTCTCTCCTCTCTCACATGTTCTTCTCTCCTCTATCACATGTCCTTCTCTCCTCTATCACATATCCTTCTCTCCTCTATCACATGTCCTTCTCTCCTCTATCACATGTCCTTCTCTCCTCTATCACATGCCCTTCTCTCCTCTATCACATGTCCTTCTCTCCTCTATCACATGTCCTTCACTCCTCTATCACATGTCCTTCTCTCCTCTATCACATGTCCTTCTCTCCTCTATCACATGTCCTTCACATGTCCTTCTCTCCTCTATCACATGTCCTTCTCTCCTCTATCACATGTCCTTCTCTCCTCTATCACATGTCCTTCTCTCCTCTATCACATGTCCTTCTCTCCTCTATCACATGCCCTTCTCTCCTCTATCACATGTCCTTCTCTCCTCTATCACATGTCCTTCTCTCCTCTATCACATGCCCTTCTCTCCTCTATCATATGTCCTTCACTCCTCTATCACATGTCCTTGTCTCCTCTATCACATGTCCTTCTCTCCTCTATCACATGTCCTTCACTCCTCTATCACATGTCCTTCTCTCCTCTATCACATTCTGTTCTCAGGTCCCTACTCTCCTCTTTCTTCATCTTTCTCACCTCTCAATATCTCTTCCCTTTCTCCATCCCTATTTTTCCTTTCTCTCTTATCTCCCCCTCACACTCTCTCTCTCTCTCTCTCTTTCTCTCTTTCCCTCCCTCCTTCCAGAGATGGGCCGTATTTCTGTTACATGTATTCGAAACGCGTATTGAAATCAATTTAAATTACTTTTGAGTATTTTGTCATTTAAACTACATTGTCCTGAACTACAATCCAATGTACACTACCGTTCAAAAGTTTGGGGTCACTTAGAAATTTCACTTTTTTTTGTCCATTAAAATAACATCAAATTGATCAGAAATACAGTGTAGACATTGTTAATGTTGTAAATTGGAACTTTCTTCTGAAACTCGTCAGTCTATTCTTGTTCTGAGAAATGAAGGCTATTCCATGCGAGAAATTGCCAAGAAACTGAAGATCTGGTACAACGGTGTGTACTACTCCTTCCGGGATGCTGACCTTCTAGACAGAGTTGCAAAAAAAAGGCATATCTCAGACTGGCCAATAAAAAGAAAAGATTAAGATGGGCAAAAAAACACAGACACTGGACAGAGGAACTCTAGAAGGCCAGCATCCTGGAGTCGCCTTTTCACTGTTGACGTTGAGACTGGTCTTTTGCGGGTACTATTTAAGGAAGGTGCCAGTTGAGGACTTGTGAAGCGTCAGTTTCTCAAACTAGACACTCTAATGTACTTGTCCTCTTGCTCAGTTGTGCACCGGGGCCTCCCACTCCTCTTTCTATTCTGGTTAGAGCCAGTTTGCACTGTTCTGTGAAGGGAGTAGTACACAGCGTTGTACCAGAACTTCAGTTCTTGGCAATTTCTCTCATGGAATAGCCTTCATTTCTCAGAACAAGAATAGACTGACAAGTTTCAGAAGAAAGTTCTTTGTTTCTGGCCATTTTGAGCCTGTAATCGAATCCACAAATGCTGATGCTCCAGATACTCAACTGGTATAAAGAAGGCCAGTTTTATTGCTTCTTTAATCAGAACAACAGTTTTCAGGTGTGCTAACATAATTGCAAAAGTGTTTTCTAATGATCAATTAGCCTTTTAAAATGATAAACTTGGATTAGGTTTGGAACACAGGAGTGATGGTTGCTGATAATGGGCCTCTGTACGCCCATGTAGATATTCCATTAAAAATCATCAGTTTCCAGCTACAATAGTCATTTACAACATTAACAATGTCTGCACTGTGTTTCTGATCAATTTGATGTTATTTTAATGGACAAAAAATGTGCTTTTCTTTCAAAAACAAGGCCATTTCTAAGTGACCCCAAACTTTTGAGCGATAGTGTATATTGTTCAAAAATACTTTAGACAGCTGTATTTTCTATTGGCAAAATGCAAAATACTTTCATATTAGATTTTTTTTTATAGCAGTTCACAATTTTGTGCACCCCTCTCACCCCAAATGTTCTGCATCGGTATCAGAAGTCCAAAAAAATGTATAATTAACAAGGCCAAATTAGAGGGTCGAGCTCATTAAACTAATATCCAGTGTACTTTGCAAGTGTTCATTTTTTTTATTTTTTTTATAACATTTTAGTCACTTCTGCAGAGACTCTGCATTCAACTAGATGAACAACCATCTGTCACAGTCATAGCAAGTCAAACGGTTCTGTAACCTTTACTGAAAATATCGTTGTAAAAGGGCTACTTGCAAATGTATTTTTTGAATATTTAAAATACACATTTCATGTATTTTAACCAAACACAATCTTTGCTAGAGTTAATTTTATGTTGATACATTGGACTTTAGGGTATTTTTGATGTATCTTTGCCTCCCTCTCTGTCTCAGTGTGGATGACGACGTGTCACAGCAATGCCCCTACGTCTACGTCAACCACACAGGCCACATCCGCTGGGACAGGATGCTGCGCCTCGTCAGCGCCTGCAACCTGGAAATCTTCAGCTTCCCCTTCGATGTGCAGAACTGCTCGTTTACCTTCGGCTCCTACATGCACACCAGTAACTAACTCCACTGTGATGGGCTACTGCATGCACACCAGTAACTAACTCCACTGTGATAGGCTACTGCATGCACACCAGTAACTAACTCCACTGTGATAGGCTACTGCATGCACACCAGTAACTAACTCCACTGTGATGGGCTACTGCATGCACACCAGTAACTAACTCCACTGTGATGGGCTACTGCATGCACACCAGTAACTAACTCCACTGTGATAGGCTACTGCATGCACACCAGTAACTAACTCCACTGTGATAGGCTACTGCATGCACACCAGTAACTAACTCCACTGTGATAGGCTACTGCATGCACACCAGTAACTAACTCCACTGTGATGGGCTACTGCATGCACACCAGTAACTAACTCCACTGTGATAGGCTACTGCATGCACACCAGTAACTAACTCCACTGTGATGGGCTACTGCATGCACACCAGTAACTAACTCCACTGTGATAGGCTACTGCATGCACACCAGTAACTAACTCCACTGTGATAGGCTACTGCATGCACACCAGTAACTAACTCCACTGTGATAGGCTACTGCATGCACACCAGTAACTAACTCCACTGTGATGGGCTACTGCATGCACACCAGTAACTAACTCCACTGTGATGGGCTACTGCATGCACACCAGTAACTAACTCCACTGTGATGGGCTACTGCATGCACACCAGTAACTAACTCCACTGTGATGGGCTACTGCATGCACACCAGTAACTAACTCCACTGTGATGGCTACTGCATGCACACCAGTAACTAACTCCACTGTGATGGGCTACTGCATGCACACCAGTAACTAACTCCACTGTGATAGGCTACTGCATGCACACCAGTAACTAACTCCACTGTGATAGGCTACTGCATGCACACCAGTAACTAACTCCACTGTGATAGGCTACTGCATGCACACCAGTAACTAACTCCACTGTGATGGGCTACTGCATGCACACCAGTAACTAACTCCACTGTGATGGGCTACTGCATGCACACCAGTAACTAACTCCACTGTGATGGGCTACTGCATGCACACCAGTAACTAACTCCACTGTGATAGGCTACTGCATGCACACCAGTAACTAACTCCACTGTGATAGGCTACTGCATGCACACCAGTAACTAACTCCACTGTGATAGGCTACTGCATGCACACCAGTAACTAACTCCACTGTGATGGGCTACTGCATGCACACCAGTAACTAACTCCACTGTGATAGGCTACTGCATGCACACCAGTAACTAACTCCACTGTGATGGGCTACTGCATGCACACCAGTAACTAACTCCACTGTGATAGGCTACTGCATGCACACCAGTAACTAACTCCACTGTGATAGGCTACTGCATGCACACCAGTAACTAACTCCACTGTGATAGGCTACTGCATGCACACCAGTAACTAACTCCACTGTGATGGGCTACTGCATGCACACCAGTAACTAACTCCACTGTGATGGGGTACTGCATGCACACCAGTAACTAACTCCACTGTGATGGGCTACTGCATGCACACCAGTAACTAACTCCACTGTGATGGCTACTGCATGCACACCAGTAACTAACTCCACTGTGATGGGCTACTGCATGCACACCAGTAACTAACTCCACTGTGATAGGCTACTGCATGCACACCAGTAACTAACTCCACTGTGATAGGCTACTGCATGCACACCAGTAACTAACTCCACTGTGATAGGCTACTGCATGCACACCAGTAACTAACTCCACTGTGATGGGCTACTGCATGCACACCAGTAACTCACTCCACTGTGATGGGCTACTGCATGCACACCAGTAACTAACTCCACTGTGATGGGCTACTGCATGCACACCAGTAACTAACTCCACTGTGATGGGCTACTGCATGCACACCAGTAACTAACTCCACTGTGATAGGCTACTGCATGCACACCAGTAACTAACTCCACTGTGATGGGCTACTTCATGCACACCAGTAACTAACTCCACTGTGATGGGCTACTGCATGCACACCAGTAACTAACTCCACTGTGATGGGCTACTGCATGCACACCAGTAACTAACTCCACTGTGATAGGCTACTGCATGCACACCAGTAACTAACTCCACTGTGATGGGCTACTGCATGCACACCAGTAACTAACTCCACTGTGATGGGCTACTGCATGCACACCAGTAACTAACTCCACTGTGATGGGCTACTGCATGCACACCAGTAACTAACTCCACTGTGATGGGCTACTGCATGCACACCAGTAACTAACTCCACTGTGATGGGCTACTGCATGCACACCAGTAACTAACTCCACTGTGATGGGCTACTGCATGCACACCAGTAACTAACTCCACTGTGATGGGCTACTGCATGCACACCAGTAACTAACTCCACTGTGATGGGCTACTGCATGCACACCAGTAACTAACTCCACTGTGATGGGCTACTGCATGCACACCAGTAACTAACTCCACTGTGATGGGCTACTGCATGCACACCAGTAACTAACTCCACTGTGATGGGCTACTGCATGCACACCAGTAACTAACTCCACTGTGATAGGCTACTGCATGCACACCAGTAACTAACTCCACTGTGATAGGCTACTGCATGCACACCAGTAACTAACTCCACTGTGATAGGCTACTGCATGCACACCAGTAACTAACTCCACTGTGATGGCTACTGCATGCACACCAGTAACTCACTCCACTGTGATAGGCTACTGCATGTACACCAGTAACTAACTGCACTGTGATAGGCTACTGCATGCACACCAGTAACTAACTCCACTGTGATAGGCTACTGCATGCACACCAGTAACTAACTCCACTGTGATAGGCTACTGCATGCACACCAGTAACTAACTCCACTGTGATGGGCTACTGCATGCACACCAGTAACTAACTCCACTGTGATGGGCTACTGCATGCACACCAGTAACTAACTCCACTGTGATAGGCTACTGCATGCACACCAGTAACTAACTCCACTGTGATAGGCTACTGCATGCACACCAGTAACTAACTCCACTGTGATAGGCTACTGCATGCACACCAGTAACTAACTCCACTGTGATAGGCTACTGCATGCACACCAGTAACTAACTCCACTGTGATGGGCTACTGCATGCACACCAGTAACTAACTCCACTGTGATGGGCTACTGCATGCACACCAGTAACTAACTCCACTGTGATAGGCTACTGCATGCACACCAGTAACTAACTCCACTGTGATGGCTACGGCATGCACACCAGTAACTAACTCCACTGTGATGGGCTACTGCATGCACACCAGTAACTAACTCCACTGTGATGGGCTACTGCATGCACACCAGTAACTAACTCCACTGTGATGGGCTACTGCATGCACACCAGTAACTAACTCCACTGTGATGGGCTACTGCATGCACACCAGTAACTAACTCCACTGTGATGGGCTACTGCATGCACACCAGTAACTAACTCCACTGTGATGGGCTACTGCATGCACACCAGTAACTAACTCCACTGTGATAGGCTACTGCATGCACACCAGTAACTAACTCCACTGTGATGGGATACTGCATGCACACCAGTAACTCACTCCACTGTGATGGGCTACTGCATGCACACCAGTAACTAACTCCACTGTGATGGGCTACTGCATGCACACCAGTAACTAACTCCACTGTGATGGGCTACTGCATGCACACCAGTAACTAACTCCACTGTGATGGGCTACTGCATGCACACCAGTAACTAACTCCACTGTGATAGGCTACTGCATGCACACCAGTAACTAACTCCACTGTGATAGGCTACTGCATGCACACCAGTAACTAACTCCACTGTGATAGGCTACTGCATGCACACCAGTAACTAACTCCACTGTGATAGGCTACTGCATGCACACCAGTAACTAACTCCACTGTGATGGGCTACTGCATGCACACCAGTAACTAACTCCACTGTGATGGGCTACTGCATGCACACCAGTAACTAACTCCACTGTGATAGGCTACTGCATGCACACCAGTAACTAACTCCACTGTGATGGCTACGGCATGCACACCAGTAACTAACTCCACTGTGATGGGCTACTGCATGCACACCAGTAACTAACTCCACTGTGATGGGATACTGCATGCACACCAGTAACTAACTCCACTGTGATGGGCTACTGCATGCACACCAGTAACTAACTCCACTGTGATGGGCTACTGCATGCACACCAGTAACTAACTCCACTGTGATGGGCTACTGCATGCAAACCAGTAACTAACTCCACTGTGATGGGCTACTGCATGCACACCAGTAACTAACTCCACTGTGATAGGCCACTGCATGCACACCAGTAACTAACTCCACTGTGATGGGATACTGCATGCACACCAGTAACTCACTCCACTGTGATGGGCTACTGCATGCACACCAGTAACTAACTCCACTGTGATGGGCTACTGCATGCACACCAGTAACTAACTCCACTGTGATGGGCTACTGCATGCACACCAGTAACTAACTCCACTGTGATGGGCTACTGCATGCACACCAGTAACTAACTCCACTGTGATAGGCTACTTCTAGCACACTAGCAGTTAACTACACTGAGTGCACAAAGCTTTAGGAACACCTTACTAATATTGAGTTGCACCCCGCCTTTTGCCCTCAGAACAGCCTCAATTCATTGGGACATGGACTCTACAAGGTGTCAAAAGCGTTCCACAGGGATGCTGGTCCATGTTGACTCCAATGCTTCCTACATTTGTGTCAAGTTGGCTGGATGTCCTCTGGGTGGTGGACCATTCTTGATACACATAGGAAACTAATGAGTGTGAAAAACCCAGCAGCATTGCAGTTCTTGACACAAACCAGTGCGCCTGGCACCTACTACCATACCCTGTTCAAGGGCACTTAAATCTTTAATATTGCCCATTCACCCTCTGAATGGCACACATACACAATCCATGCCTCAATGATCCTTCTTTAACCTATCTCTTCCCCGACATATACACTGATTGAAGTGGATTTAACAAGTGACATCAATAAGGGATAATAGTTTCACCTGGTCAGTCTATGTCAAGGAAAGAGCAGATGTTCCTACAGTGCAGAGTGGCGCAGCGGCCTAAGACACTGCATCTCAGTACTACAGACCCTGGTTCCAGTCCAGGCTGTATCACAGCGGTCTAAGACACTGCATCTCAGTACTACAGACCCTGGTTCCATTCCAGGCTGTATCACAGCGGCCTAAGACACTGCATCTCAGTACTACAGACCCTGGGTCCATTCCAGGCTGTATCACAGCGGTCTAAGACACTGCATCTCAGTACTACAGACCCTGGTTCCATTCCAGGCTGTATCACAGCGGTCTAAGACACTGCATCTCAGTCCTACAGACCCTGGTTCCATTCCAGGCTGTATCACAGCGGTCTAAGACACTGCATCTCAGTACTACAGACCCTGGTTCCATTCCAGGCTGTATCACAGCGGTCTACGACACTGTATCTCAGTGCTACAGGCGTCACTACAGACACCCTGGCTCGAATCCAGACTGTATCACAACCGGCCGTGATTGGGAGTCCCATAGGTATCACACTGTGATAGTGATGTGGTGTACGTGTCTGATGCCATGTACATATCATCAAATCAAATCAAATGTATTTATATAGCCCTTCGTACATCAGCTGATGTCACAAAGTGCTGTACAGAAACCCAGCCTAAAACCCCAAACAGCAAGCAATGCAGGTGTAGAAGCACAGTGGCTAGGAAAAACTCCCTAGAAAGGCCAGAACCTAGGAAGAAACCTACAGAGGAACCAGGCTATGAGGGGTGGCCAGTCCTCTTCTGGTCGTGCCGGGTGGAGATTATAACAGAACATGGCCAAGATGTTCAAATATTCATAGATGACCAGCAGGGTCAAATAATAATAATCACAGTGGTTGTTGAGGGTGCAACAGGTCAGCACCTCAGGAGTAAATGTCAGTTGGCTGCTGCTGTCTCTAGAGAGTTGAAAACAGCATGGCCTAATATACATACTGTAGCCTACTCACCACTTAGTACACAACTATCATGCCTTAATATACCTTGTATGTCGTGTTAATACTTTCGGGTTGTGATCTGCACAATCTAGAAAATCCAGGGGAAGGATAGGGGTCCATTTGAACAATAATGTAGGAATGAAAGCACACCTGATTTTCTAACATACGATCTTCAATAATATACAAAAATACTAGTATCCTAAAATATACCCCCCTAGCTACTAATATCCTATAATATACCCCCCAGCTACTAATATCCTATAATATACCCCCCACAGCTACTAATATCCTATAATATACCCCCCAGCTACTAATATCCTATAATACCCCCCCCCCCCAGCTACTAATATCCTATAATATACCCCCCAGCTACTAATATCCTATAATATACCCCCCCCCCCCCAGCTGCTAATATCCTATAATATACCCCCCCCCCCCCCCCGAGCTACTAATATCCAATAATATACCCCCAGCTACTAATATCCTATAATATACCCCCCACAGCTACTAATATCCTATAATACCCCCAGCTACTAATATCCTATAATACCCCCAGCTACTAATATCCTATAATACCCCCCAGCTACTAATATCCTATAATATACCCCCAGCTATTAATATCCTTTAATATACCCCCCAGCTACTAATATCCTATAATATACCCCCCACAGCTACTAATATCCTATAATATACCCCCCACAGCTACTAATATCCTATAATATACCCCCAGATACTAATATCCTATAATATACCCCCAGCTACTAATATCCTTTAATATACCCCCCAGCTACTAATATCCTATAATATACCCCCCACAGCTACTAATATCCTATAATATACCCCCCAGCTACTAATATCCTATAATATACCCCCCTAGCTACTAATATCCTATAATATACCCCCAGCTACTAATATCCTATAATACACCCCCCAGCTACTAATATCCTATAATATACCCCCCCCCCCCCCCCCCCAGCTACTAATATCCTATAATATACCCCCCAGCTACTAATATCCTATAATATACCCCCCAGCTACTAATATCCTATAATATACCCCCCAGCTACTAATTTCGAGCTAAACCCTTTTCTCTCTCTTTCAATTATCGTTATTGGCATGATATAACAATGTACATATTGCCAAAGCGTACTTTGGAAATGGAATGCCCCCCCCCCCCCCCACTCTCTCCATTAGTAAAGGATGTGCGGCTGAGTCCAGCCCTGTCATTTGAAGAGATGTCGGGGAACTCGAAACAGTACCTGGAGGCTAGTGGGGAGTGGGAGCTGGTCAACATCTACGGAGAGGCGTCTGTCCTCAAGTTTGGCATCGACGAATGGGACATCATCACTTTCTGGGTGAGAGAGATAGACAGGGAGACAGGGAGACAGGGAGATGGGGAGAGGGGGAGGGAGAGAGAGACCCACTAAGACAGGGATACAAACACTTCTCATGGGTTAGATTTTTTTTTTATATATATAAGCACCAACAGAGTTTGTGGTACAGTAAAAATACTCACTGTATCTGCTATCTCTCTGCTCTCCAATATATCTCCTAATACATCTGCTGTACTTGCTTCAACTCCCCACCAGGTGGTAATAAAGCGCAGGCCAGTGCTCTACGTGGTCAACCTGCTCATCCCCAGTTCCTTCCTCATGCTCATCGACATCCTCTCCTTCTACCTGCCTCCTCACAGCGTGGACCGCGCCTCCTTCAAGATGACCCTTATTTTGGGCTACACCGTGTTCCTGCTCATCATGAACGACCTGCTGCCCAGCACGGCCAACGGCACCCCCCTCATAGGTCTGCGTCCTGTTCATTAGCGTACACAAAGATGCTAGGGTTGTGGGTTCGATTTCCACGGGGGACCAGTACGAATATGTATGCACTCAGTATTGTAAGTTTCTCTGGATAAGTGCGTATGCTAAAATGTAAAAGGAATGAATTCACCATTTCAGTTTTCACATTGAAATAAGTTACATTTGCAAACTATTTCAAGAAACTGAAAAACATACATCAAGCAACTATTTATATATCAGATTAACTGTTTTGTACAGACAATTATCAGACTCAAGTTACAAATGCTGATAAACACTCAAATACCTTTATTTATTTTTTTAAATCACATAAGTAAGCACTGGGTCTTTGCTGGTCATGTGTTAGTGGACCATAGAGGTTTTCAGCGCGCTGAACCACCGTGAACATTTAATGTTGCAATGGTAAAAAGTTTGATACCTACAAATGTCACTGACAAGATCATTTTGCCTACTCTTAATTCTTGCCTATTATGTTGGCATGCATAACCTTGTAAACGGGATCGAATGACGAGTGTATTGATACAACGGTAGGATTATAAAAAATCCGCGTTCAACCGGAATCATGCTGTATGATTCTATCACATTATTCAAAATATCAGAATTGGTTAAAATAATAACTCTAAATCGCTTTGGCACAGTAGGCATCAAGTAACTTCTCGACAATGTTGCATAAAATGTTTGAATGGTCTATAATTTTCAACAACACATAGACCCTAGATGTTTCTATAGCCCAATGTATGCCCCAAAACAACAGAATTTTGATCATATTAAACTACCGTTAATCAAAACACTTATCACTCCCGTTCAACAACTCTAAATCGCTTTGGAATGCGCTCCAATGAGAAACTTGAAATAACATGATATAGGTTTATGAAATAATCGGAAAACAAATATTTGATTATTTATTAGCCTCGTGGTTATAAGTATTTAGGCATATCATGTAAATTAGGCCTTGTGAAATCGTTGTAAAAAGCGCAAAAGATACTGATGGATGTGTCTAGGTTATTTATGGATTGATCATATAGCAATATCAATGCATTCTTTCTACAACTCCAAAGCAATTGCCTGTCTTTGGCGCAGCAACCACTGGCTCATTCTATAATCAAGTCTTAACTGGTTTGGACAGCTCATGAGGTATCCTAAATATCTGTCGACTAGGTGGAACTCTTCTGACTAAATAGGTTTCATGCATAGCTTTTGTTTTAACCCATAAGAGTAGGTGTAACAACTGTTGGTTGCTAAATCTGGAGAAATGACAGACCATGTAAAAAACTGTTGGTCACTAAATCCAGCTAGAAGGACCATGTAAAAACAGTTGGCTGGTATGCCCTCACCCTTCTGAGTGGTTGGCTGTGAATACCCTCACCCACTATAAATATGGAATATACATATTTATACAACAGGCGGGTCTAATCCTGAATGCTGATTGGTTAAAACCGCATTCCAGCCGGTGTCTATTCGACAAGTTACCGCCGGCTAAATCTATTACGTTAAAATGCCTATTTACTTAGTTCCATCTGACTGCGCATTCCACTGTCTCATCAGCCCAGCCAGGCTATTTATAAACTTTTTTTTACCCCCTTTTTCTCCCCAGTTTTCAATATTGTCTCATCGCTGCAACTCCCCAATGGGCTTCGGGAGAGGCGAAGGTGGAGTCACGCGTCCTCCGAAACATGATCCGCTCAACCGCGCTTCTTAAGGGGATCGGCGTCCCGTCAACGGGACAGTTGTAAATCATGCAGCGCCTTGTGTCGTTAGAGAAACAACAAATGTCGGTACATAGAAGTGTCTTATATCGGCTGAAAACTTAAATTATTGTTAATATAACTACACTGTCCAATTTAAAGTAGCTTTTACTGCGAAAAAATGCCATGCTATTGTTTGAGGAGAGCTCCAAACAACAAAACACTTTTTTTCTACGCAATAGGTTTGATAAATGCACCTCTGAAGGTGAAATGTGTACTTACATTCTGAAATCTTGCTCTGATTTATCATCGAAAGGGTCCCAGAGATAACATGAAGTGTCGTTTTGTTAGATAAAATCCCTTTTCATATCCTAAAAAGGTCCATATATCGTGCACGATCGATTTTGTATTTCTACTCGTTTAATTTGCAAAGAAAGGAATCTGTGAAAATCTAACCCTAAACGTTGTTTCAACCAGTCAAATCACCTTCGTATGTATTCATCAGAGATCATAGAAGGTAACCAGACTTCACTATATCTTTAGGGGTGTAGTATATCCTATAGGACACCAAATTTAGTCAGAGAGCTACGCCTTCATGACACGCCAATGACGCGGGTGGTCTTCACTTGATCGACTCTAACTTTGTCAAATAAGCACCAATCGGGGTCAAACAAAGCTGGCTAGATAGCCAATGACCTGGGCTTTATGGGAGTATCCGGAAACCCTGTAACAGTCGCAAAATGTAGCTGCTAACCTTGTGAGACAGCATGCCTTTTCCTTTTGGACAAAAATGTTATGAAGTTATGAAAACTGGTTGTTTTGCAAATGTTGAACTTATAATATGGCTACTAATACTGGAAAAGATAAATCAAAGTCCAAGTACACAGATTTGACCATATTCTTGCAGAAAAATGTAATATGAATGCAAATATCTCCTTCACGATTTGCCCAAATGTACCTGGGTGACTTCACACTAAATGTCATGCAGTGTGCTCATACTTCTAGTTATCCGTCTAAAACTTTGCACATACACTGCTGCCATCTTGTGGACACCATTGTAATTACAACCAGAGTGATGGCTAGGTTGGTTTTTTCTTTGTATTTTCTTCTACCAGATCTATTGTGTTATATTCTCCTACATTCAATTCACATTTCCACAAACTCCAAAGTGTTTCCTTTCAAATGGTACCAAGAATATGCATATCCTTGCTCCAGGGCCTGAGCTACCTGGCAGTTCATTTTGGGTCATTTTAGGCTAAAAAAAAAAAAAAAAAAAAAGGGGGCTATCCCTAAGAAGTTTTAACACCCGCCAGTTTAACCCGGAAGCCAGCCGCACCAATGTGTCGGAGGAAACACCGTTCAAATGTCAACTGGGGTCAGCCCGCACACACCCAGCCCACCACAAGGAGTTTGCTAGAGCGCAATGAGCCAAGTAAAGCCCCACCGGCCAAACCCTTTCCTAACCCAGACAACGCTGGGCCAATTGTGCACCGTCCTATGGGACCCAATGGAACATTTAGAACGAACGACGGGGTTGCGTCCATAGATACAGAACAATAAGACTGAACCACCAGCCGGCTTGGGTAGCAACCCTAGATTTGTGTCGGGACTATCTCTTGTGGAAGGATGAAATAGTATGAATAAATTAATCAAAATAACGTTTTTAATGTCAAATAACGTTAACAATGTCAAATCATTATTTGAATATGTTGGTAAACCTTTGTATAAAAATGATAATGCCCTTGAAGCCGGTGTTTGGAGGAAATATTAGCACGGTGCCTATATATCCTAACACCGGCTTCGAGGGCATTATCACTTAAATGTACATTAATAAATGGCAAATAGCATTACACTTACAAGATGTCTATAAATGGCATCAATATAAACATAAACTTAAACATTCACCTCTTGGAGAGAGAGAGAAACAAATTACTTGTATTGACAAAGGGATCAAGATTTATGGCACCATCTCTCTCTAGCCTTGCGTGAGAATCTGCCAGGCTGAGAGCTTATCAGATCTGCCCTGGCGCCACAGAGTCGCAAATTACTCTGCTCATGAGCAAGCTCCAAGAACCGTCTGGGATGACTCTGGGATGACTCTAGAAGCTCGCCCATAGCAGCACAATAAAACACCTTAATAAAGGCCACTATGGAAAACGCTGTGGTAGCGTGTGCATGCATAAAGACTATGTTAACCAATACATCAATTCAACTTCTGCAAAAGTATTTGTGCAACAATAACACTTATGACAGTAAAGAATAATACGTACATATGATAAACAATTTCTTAAAGCAGCATTGGCAACTCTTAACATTAAAGAATAGTAACAACCATAACAGTCGAATATATGTCTAAAAGCTATCAAAGTAACAGGAAGTAAATACTGGTAATTACCTATTATTACACAGCATGTAAAAACCCCAATTAAAACTCTCCTGCAACTTACATTTCGATGCACAACATTCAGACATTGGTGTTACTGTTGACAATAAAAACATCTTCAGAAATGAGCATCTTCTCCCTTCCGACGACCATGACACTCTGACCTGAGTGGGCAGGTGTTCGTGTCCAGATGCACATTTCCAAGCGCTCTGATTGGTTGGGTATGGCAGGGCTATAATAGGTGAAGAATAACTAAGGTAGGCTGAGCAGCCAAACTAACAGGACTTAAGGGAAACTGAAGGGACTGTGAGGGGAGGTTACGTAGAGAGGAGAGGAGTAGTACGGCCTTTTCTACAGTAGGACTAAATTGTCTCTCTTATCATCACTTACGACCAAATGTATATTTCGAGACGCTTTGTGGATACGCTGTGACACGGCCCCTGGTCTACCTGTTAGACACAGAGCACTGAGGTCTATGATAAGTGTTGTGGGTTAGATACGGAGCACTGAGGTCTGTGATAAGTGTTGTGGGTTAGATACAGAGCACTGAGGTCTATGATAAGTGTTGTGGGTTAGATACGGAGCACTGAGGTCTATGATAAGTGTTGTGGGTTAGATACGGAGCACTGAGGTCTATGATAAGTGTTGTGGGTTAGATACGGAGCACTGAGGTCTATGATAAGTGTTGTGGGTTAGACACGGAGCACTGAGGTCTATGATAAGTGTTGTGGGTTAGATACGGAGTACTGAGGTCTATGATAAGTGTTGTGGGTTAGATACGGCGCACTGAGGTCTATGATAAGTGTTGTGGGTTAGATACGGAGCACTGAGGTCTATGATAAGTGTTGTGGGTTAGATACGGAGCACTGAGGTCTATGATAAGTGTTGTGGGTTAGGTACGGAGCACTGAGGTCTATGATAAGTGTTGTGGGTTAGATAAGGCGCACTGAGGTCTATGATAAGTGTTGTGGGTTAGATACGGAGCACTGAGGTCTATGATAAGTCTTGTGGGTTAGATACGGAGCACTGAGGTCTATGATAAGTGTTGTGGGTTAGATACGGAGCACTGAGGTCTATGATAAGTGTTGTGGGTTAGATACGGAGTACTGAGGTCTATGATAAGTGTTGTGGGTTAGATACGGCGCACTGAGGTCTATGATAAGTGTTGTGGGTTAGATACTGAGCACCGAGGTCTATGATAAGTGTTGTGGGTTAGACACTGAGGTCTATGATAAGTGTTGTGGGTTAGACACTGAGGTCTATGATAAGTGTTGTGGGTTAGATACGGCGCACTGAGGTCTATGATAAGTGTTGTGGGTTAGGTACGGAGCACTGAGGTCTATGATAAGTGTTGTGGGTTAGATACGGAGCACTGAGGTCTATGATAAGTGTTGTGGGTTAGATACGGAGCACTGAGGTCTATGATAAGTGTTGTGGGTTAGATACGGAGCACTGAGGTCTATGATAAGTCTTGTGGGTTAGATACAGAGCACTGAGGTCTATGATAAGTGTTGTGGGTTAGATACGGAGCACTGAGGTCTATGATAAGTGTTGTGGGTTAGATACGGAGCACTGAGGTCTATGATAAGTGTTGTGGGTTAGATACGGCACACTGAGGTCTATGATAAGTGTTGTGGGTTAGATACGGAGCACTGAGGTCTATGATAAGTGTTGTGGGTTAGATACGGAGCACTGAGGTCTATGATAAGTGTTGTGGGTTAGATACGGAGCACCGAGGTCTATGATAAGTGTTGTGGGTTAGACACTGAGGTCTATGATAAGTGTTGTGGGTTAGACACTGAGGTCTATGATAAGTGTTGTGGGTTAGATACGGCGCACTGAGGTCTATGATAAGTGTTGTGGGTTAGGTACGGAGCACTGAGGTCTATGATAAGTGTTGTGGGTTAGATACGGAGCACTGAGGTCTATGATAAGTGTTGTGGGTTAGATACGGAGCACTGAGGTCTATGATAAGTGTTGTGGGTTAGATACGGAGCACTGAGGTCTATGATAAGTGTTGTGGGTTAGATACGGCACACTGAGGTCTATGATAAGTGTTGTGGGTTAGATACGGAGCACTGAGGTCTATGATAAGTGTTGTGGGTTAGATACGGAGCACTGAGGTCTATGATAAGTGTTGTGGGTTAGATACGGAGCACTGAGGTCTATGATAAGTGTTGTGGGTTAGATACGGAGCACTGAGGTCTATGATAAGTGTTGTGTGTTAGATACGGCACACTGAGTTCTATGATAAGTGTTGTGGGTTAGATACGGAGCACTGAGGTCTATGATACGTGTTGTGGGTTAGATACGGAGCACTGAGGTCTATGATAAGTGTTGTGGGTTAGATACGGAGCACTGAGGTCTATGATAAGTGTTGTGGGTTAGATACGGCACACTGAGGTCTATGATAAGTGTTGTGGGTTAGATACGGAGCACTGAGGTCTATGATAAGTGTTGTGGGTTAGATACGGAGCACTGAGGTCTATGATAAGTGTTGTGGGTTAGATACGGAGCACTGAGGTCTATGATAAGTGTTGTGGGTTAGATACGGAGCACTGAGGTCTATGATAAGTGTTGTGTGTTAGATACGGCACACTGAGCTCTATGATAAGTGTTGTGGGTTAGATACGGAGTACTGAGGTCTATGATAAGTGTTGTGGGTTAGATACGGAGCACTGAGGTCTATGATAAGTGTTGTGTGTTAGATACGGCACACTGAGTTCTATGATAAGTGTTGTGGGTTAGATACGGCACACTGAGGTCCATGATAAGTGTTGTGGGTTAGATACAGAGCAACAAAATAAACAAAACAGTGTCCCTCACTGGAGGCTGTTGAGGGGAGGACGGCTCATAATAACGGCTGGAACGGAGTCAATGGAATGACATCAAACACCTGGAAAACATGGAAACCATATGTTGGCTACCATTCCACTTATTCCACTCCAGCCATTACCACAAGCCCGTCCTCCCCAATTAAAGTACCACCAACCTCCTGTGGTGTTCCTCCCTACTAATTGGGGGCAATTCCATTGCACTTCAGGTACTTCTGGGAGTGAACCGAAGTCCTCTGAAAATAAATGGCACATCTCAATTAATCTCATCTCCTGAATTGGAAGGGAATTTAATCCACCTAACCCTGTAGTGTCCCTGCTATCCTCCCCTCTCAGGAATTTACTTTTCAGTGTGTCTGGCTCTCATGGTCATCAGCCTGTTGGAGACAGTCATCATCACTAACGTGCTCCATTCCAACTCCAAGAAGTACCACGAGGTGCCCCACTGGGTCCGTGTGGTCATCCTGAAGCACATCGCCCGTATGATCTGCTATCAGTGGCCCGAGGAGCTTGTTCAACCCTCAGCCTCCAGAGGATCCACCCAGGATGACAAGGCAGACAGACCAAACCCCACAAGCCCTCCCTGGGTCCTTGCACCAGCCACCCCTGTGCACGTCCCTGCCCAGCACACTACAAGCACCATTGGTGAGGAGCCATACACAGGTAGATTTGATTAGAAGGCATGAAACTGTTAAATAATCTGGTCTCATTTCAGGTAGATTTGATTAGAAAACATGAAACTGTTAAATATTCTGGGCTCATTTCGGGTAGATTTGATTAGCAGACATGAAACTGTTAAATAATCTGGGCTCATTTCGGGTAGATTTGATTAGAAGACATGAAACTATTAAATAATCTGGCCTCATTTCGGGTAGATTTGATTAGAAGACATGAAACTGTTAAATAATCTGGGCTCATTTCGGGTAGATTTGATTAGAAGGCATGAAACTGTTAAATAATCTGGCCTCATTTCGGGTAGATTTGATTAGAAGACATGAAACTGTTAAATAATCTGGGCTCATTTCGGGTAGATTTGATTAGAAGACATGAAACTGTTAAATAATCTGGGCTCATTTCAGGTAGATTTGATTAGAAAACATGAAACTGTTAAATATTCTGGGCTCATTTTGGGTAGATTTGATTAGCAGACATGAAACTGTTAAATAATCTGGGCTCATTTCGGGTAGATTTGATTAGAAGACATGAAACTGTTAAATAATCTGGGCTCATTTCGGGTAGATTTGATTAGAAGACATGAAACTGTTAAATAATCTGGGCTCATTTCAGGTAGATTTGATTAGCAGACATGAAACTGTTAAATAATCTGGGCTCATTTCAGGTAGATTTGATTAGAAAACATGAAACTGTTAAATATTCTGGGCTCATTTTGGGTAGATTTGATTAGCAGACATGAAACTGTTAAATAATCTGGGCTCATTTCGGGTAGATTTGATTAGAAGACATGAAACTGTTAAATAATCTGGGCTCATTTTGGGTAGATTTGATTAGAAGACATGAAACTGTTAAATAATCTGGGCTCATTTAGGGTAGATTTGATTAGAAGGCATGAAACTGTAAAATAATCTGGGATCGTTTCGGGTAGATTTGATTAGCAGACATGAAACTGTTAAATAATCTGGGCTCATTTCGGGTAGATTTGATTAGAAGGCATGAAACTGTTAAATAATCTGGGATCGTTTCGGGTAGATTTGATTAGAAGGCATGAAACTGTAAAATAATCTGGGATCATTTCAGGTAGATTTGATTAGCAGGCATGAAACTGTTATAAAGTAATAGTTCGGGATCATTTCCATTTCAACCTCCAATTCAATTTAAAAACTTTACAATTTAAATGGTTCATTATTGAGTGTTCTTACCATTCATTTCCGGAATTTAAATTGACTTGGTTACCAGGGAACTGACCCAATCCCTGCCATATAACCAAACGGCATATTATCCGAAAGCTTTAACACCCCTTGTAGGTAATATGCTGTTATTGTGAACATGTGCTTGCTCAAACATGATCAACTGGGTATTGAGCATCCAGTCTTGATGACCAATAGCAGTGTTTCAGCACTATAGGCTAAGCATCGATGCTCATCACTTTTTTGTTGTTTTTAGGTCCTTTAGGAGTGTCCTCTGTGCCTGAGCTGCGTCAGATCTGCCAGGACCTGAGTGACTTGCGTGCCCACCTAACGTCGATGCAGAAGGAGGGTGTGCTGCAGGAGCAATGGTGCCACGTAGGCTACGTACTGGACTTCCTGCTCTTCCGTATCTACCTCCTACTCATCTCCTGCTACGCCACGGTCATTATCTGTATGTGGTGCATCTGGATCAACCAATGAGAGACTTGGAGAAACCGAAAGGGTGCATTCGTTTGGTCTGAAAGTGAAATCTCAGATCACCTCGTGCAGTGGGCAGGCTACAACAAATGCACCCAGAGAGAGAAGGGGGGGGGGGGGGGGGTAGTTTGAAAATGTAGTTTTAATTTGGTGGAAAATCGAGTTTTGCACCCCACGTATTTTTATATATTTTTTTCACAGGCAAGTCAGTTAAGAATTTGTTCTTATTTTCAATAACGGCCTAGGAACAGTGGGTTAACTGCCTTGTTCAGGGACAGAATGCCTACCCGCCTCCCCCCTCTAACCACTAGGCTACACGCCTCCCCCCTCTAACCACTAGGCTACCCGCCTCTAACCACTAGGCTACCTGCCTGCCGCCCCTACAGTCATATGCCCCTACAGTCCATGTAGGCTTACTACACGTTATTTATCAGATATACTAAATGCCTGTGGAGATGTTCGTGAAATGATACCATGTTCACCAAGAATAACACCCCACTGAAGGTTTAGAAGCCCTGAGGTCCGAAGGTTTAGAAGCCCTGAGGTACGAAGGTTTAGAAGCCCTGAGGTCCGAAAGTTTAGAAGCCCTGAGGTTCGAAGGTTTAGAAGCCCTGAGGTCCAAAGGTTTAGAAGCCCTGAGGTCCAAAGGTTTAGAAGCCCTGAGGTCCAAAGGTTTAGAAGCCCTGATGTCTGAAGGTTTAGAAGCCCTGATGCCTGAAGGCTTAGAAAGCCCTGAAGGTTTAGAAGCCCCGAGGTCTGAAGGTTTAGAAGCCCCGAGGTCTGAAGGTTTAGAAGCCCTAAAGGTTTAGAAGCCCTGAGGTCTGAAGGTTTAGAAGCCCTGATGTCTGAAGGCTTAGAAAGCCCTGAAGGTTTAGAAGCCCCGAGGTCTGAAAGTTTAGAAGCCCTGAGGTCAGAATGTTTAGAAGCCCTGAGGTCTGAATGTTTAGAAGCCCTGAGGTCTGAAGGTTTAGAAGCCCTGATGTCTGAAGGCTTAGAAAGCCCTGAAGGTTTAGAAGCCCCGAGGTCTGAAAGTTTAGAAGGCCTGAGGTCAGAATGTTTAGAAGCCCTGAGGTCAGAATGTTTAGAAGCCCTGAGGTCTGAAGGTTTAGAAGCCCTGAGGTCCGAATGTTTAGAAGCCCTGATGTCTGAAGGCTCAGAAAGCCCTGAAGGTTTAGAATCCCCGAGGTCTGAAGGTTTAGAAGCCCTAAAGGTTTAGAAGCCCTCAAGTTTTAGAAGCCCTGAGGTCAGACTGTTTAGAAGCCCTGAGGTCTGAAGGTTTAGAAGCCCTGAGGTCTGAAGGTTTAGAAGCCCTGAGGTCTGAAGGTTTAGAAGCCCTGAGGTCAGAATGTTTAGAAGCCCTGAGGTCTGAAGGTTTAGAAGCCCTGATGTCTGAAGGCTTAGAAAGCCCTGAAGGTTTAGAAGCCCCGAGGTCTGAAGGTTTAGAAGCCCTAAAGGTTTAGAAGCCCTCAAGGTTTAGAAGCCCTGAGGTCTGAAGGTTTAGAAGCCCTGAGGTCTGAAGGTTTAGAAGCCCTGAGGTCTGAAGGTTTAGAAGCCCTGAGGTCTGAAGGTTTAGAAGCCCTGATGTCTGAAGGCTTAGAAAGCCCTGAAGGTTTAGAAGCCCCGAGGTCTGAAGGTTTAGAAGCCCCGAGGTCCGAAGGTTTAGAAGCCCTGAGGTACGAAGGTTTAGAAGCCCTGAGGTCCGAAGGTTTAGAAGCCCTGAGGTTCGCAGGTTTAGAAGCCCTAAAGGTTTAGAAGCCCTGAGGTCAGAATGTTTAGAAGCCCTGAGGTCTGAAGGTTTAGAAGCCCTGATGTCTGAAGGCTTAGAAAGCCCTGAAGGTTTAGAAGCCCCGAGGTCTGAAGGTTTAGAAGCCCTAAAGGTTTAGAAGCCCTGAGGTCAGAATGTTTAGAAGCCCTGAGGTCTGAAGGTTTAGAAGCCCTGATGTCTGAAGGCTTAGAAAGCCCTGAAGGTTTAGAAGCCCCGAGGTCAGAACGTTTAGAAGCCCTGAGGTCAGAATGTTTAGAAGCCCTGAGGTCTGAAGGTTTAGAAGCCCTGATGTCTGAAGGCTTAGAAAGCCCTGAAGGTTTAGAAGCCCCAAGGTCTGAAAGTTTAGAAGCCATGAGGTCAGAATGTTTAGAAGCCCTGAGGTCTGAAGGTTTAGAAGCCCTGAGGTCTGAATGTTTAGAAGCCCTGATGTCTGAAGGCTCAGAAAGCCCTGAGGTTTAGAATCCCCGAGGTCTGAAGGTTTAGAAGCCCTAAAGGTTTAGAAGCCCTCAAGGTTTAGAAGCCCTCAAGGTTTAGAAGCCCTGAGGTCTGAAGGTTTAGAAGCCCTGAGGTCTGAAGGTTTAGAAGCCCTGAGGTCTGAAGGCTTAGAATCCCCGAGGTCTGAAGGTTTAGAAGCCCTAAAGGTTTAGAAGCCCTCAAGGTTTAGAAGCCCTCAAGGTTTAGAAGCCCTGAGGTCAGAATGTTTAGAAGCCCTGAGGTCAGAATGTTTAGAAGCCCTGAGGTCTGAAGGTTTAGAAGCCCTGAGGTCTGAAGGTTTAGAAGCCCTGAGGTCTGAAGGCTTAGAAGCCCTGAGGTCTGAAGGCTTAGAAGCCCTGAGGTCTGAAGGCTTAGAAGCCCTGAGGTCTGAAGGTTTAGAAGCCCTGAGGTCTGAAGGTTTAGAAGCCCTGAGGTCAGAATGTTTAGAAGCCCTGAGGTCTGAAGGTTTAGAAGCCCTGATGTCTGAAGGCTTAGAAAGCCCTGAAGGTTTAGAAGCCCTGAGGTCCGAAGGTTTAGAAGCCCTGAGGTACGAAGGTTTAGAAGCCCTGAGGTTCGAAGGTTTAGAAGCCCTGAGGTCCGAAGGTTTAGAAGCCCTGAGGTCCAAAGGTTTAGAAGCCCTGAGGTCCAAAGGTTTAGAAGCCCTGAGGTCCGAAGGTTTAGAAGCCCTGATGTCTGAAGGTTTAGAAGCCCTGATGTCTGAAGGCTTAGAAAGCCCTGAAGGTTTAGAAGCCCCAAGGTCTGAAGGTTTAGAAGCCCCGAGGTCTGAAGGTTTAGAAGCCCTAAAGGTTTAGAAGCCCTGAGGTCAGAATGTTTAGAAGCCCTGAGGTCTGAAGGTTTAGAAGCCCTGATGTCTGAAGGCTTAGAAAGCCCTGAAGGTTTAGAAGCCCCGAGGTCAGAACGTTTAGAAGCCCTGATGTCTGAAGGCTTAGAAAGCCCTGAAGGTTTAGAAGCCCCGAGGTCTGAAGGTTTAGAAGCCCTAAAGGTTTAGAAGCCCTGAGGTCTGAAGGCTTAGAAGCCCTGAGGTCTGAAGGTTTAGAAGCCCTGAGGTCTGAAGGTTTAGAAGCCCTGAGGTCTGAAGGTTTAGAAGCCCTGAGGTCTGAAGGTTTAGAAGCCCTGAGGTCTGAAGGTTTAGAAGCCCTGAGGTCTGAAGGTTTAGAAGCCCTGAGGTCTGAAGGTTTAGAAGGCCTGATGTCTGAAGGCTTAGAAAGCCCTGAAGGTTTAGAAGCCCCGAGGTCTGAAGGTTTAGAAGCCCTGAGGTCTGAAGGTTTAGAAGCCCTGAGGTCTGAAGGTTTAGAAGCCCCGAGGTCTGAAGGTTTAGAAGCCCCGAGGTCTGAAGGTTTAGAAGCCCCGAGGTCTGAAGGTTTAGAAGCTCCGAGGTCGGAAGGTTTAGAAGCCCTGAGGTCGGAAGGTTTAGAAGCCCTGAGGTCTGAAGGTTTAGAAGCCCTGAGGTCTGAAGGTGTAGAAGCCCTGAGGTCTGAAGGTGTAGAAGCCCTGAGGTCTGAAGGTTTAGAATCCCTGAGGTCTGAAGGTTTAGAAGGCCCGAGGTCTGAATGTTTAGAAGGCCCGAGGTCTGAATGTTTAGAAGCTCTGAGGTCTGAATGTTTAGAAGCCCTGAGATCTGAAGGTTTAGAAGGCCTGAGGTCTGAATACACATTTTTCATGAACAATAACTGAAGTACTCTTGACTGTTAGAGCTGTGTTCTGTGTGTGTGTGTGTGTGTGTGTGTGTGTGTGTGTGTGTGTGTGTGTGTGTGTATGTATACACACACCAGCCCTTACTATGCCAATCCTCATTACCCACAGGGCTCAATTAACACTTAAGCCTGCTAACAGCCTGCGATGCTGTAAAATAACTAAATGGAAAACAGCTATAAATTCACCTCCTAATTGTCTTGCCTTCTACTTGACTCCATTCGCTTCACTGGACTAACCACCAAGCCATGGTTACGTCCCAAAAATCTCTCCTTCCTCCTCATGTGTTCCATCGTTCACTACTCCTAAATTTTAAAGCATTAGATTGGTGTAATGCACGCGCTAGAGGGAGTTTCCATAAACCAGTCAATTCTTCTAAATTCCATGGAGGGAAGTGAACAAGTGCACTCTTCAGGAGAAACAAGATTGGGATGTAACCCAAAGCTACTTTGCCCCTAAGGACTACCGTACAAACCACCCATCCATCCCACAATCCCCCAGGAACCAGCAACGACACCAGGAACCAGCAACGACACCAGGAACCAGTAACGACACCAGGAACCAGTAACGACACCAGGAGAAAACAGTCTGACCAGTCTTTTATTGTCATCATAATATTCAAATTATATAACAGTACATAAAACACAAACAATAGCATTTTCTTCCAGTAGTTTACTTAAAGCTCGACAGCACCCTACACGTAAAAAAAAAAAAAAAAAAAACAGTGTTATATTTAATAAGGACGGGAGTCTGCTTGGATCGGGGAGGCCATCAGTAAAATCAACTGGAGATCAGGGTCTGGTATTCACAATGTGTCTCTGAGTCAGAGTGCTGATCTAGGATCAGTTTTGCCTTTCGGATCATAATGGATACTACTACAGGGACTGAACACAGGCCCAGACGCCTTCCGAGCAAAAAATTATATTAATAGCATTTCTATTTAAAGCAGGCTTGTTAAAATGTTAGATGAATAAGGTTATACTCCACTCCCCTGGTCGGCAATAGACCATACACGTAGATCTGTCAGGAAGGGAACATTGAATTATGAGTCTTATGAGGGCCAACACTATGCTGTTTTGGAGTTTCTTTGTTTTTTTACAGCGGCATGTCAGTCTGTATATATGTAGTCGTGTTATGTATGGGCTAGTTTCCCCAGACACAGAAAGTCTAATGGAAATTCTCCATCCTAAAAGATTCTTAGTCAGAGACTTATTAATCTGTCAGGAAAACCAGAGCAAAATGTTGTGTATTACCAATCGTCTTGTGAATGAGCACAATCCCCCAGACACAACATCGCTAACCAGAGCGACCAACAGAAAACCAAATAGATTTGTCCCAAAACTCAAACACCGTTCCATATCTTCTTTCCATCAGTCATAAACATTAAAATGGTGAAACTTGGATAATGGATTAACTCGCTGTGGGAAACCTAACAGGCCCTCTGAATACAGCAAAACCATGAGAGCCAGTAAAGCCATTTTGGAATATTGGACCTCAGCCCAAGAGGCCCAAGTTGAATCCATGTAGCAACAAGATCAGGATGGCCGTATGAGGCTGAAGTCAGAAAGGTACTATAACCTGTAAAGCCCTATATGCTTTGTGTGAGATAAACATCACCAACACCCCTTGCCTTGCCACCCCCCCCAACCCGACAGACCAGTGCAGTTCAATTGAATAAATCAACAAAAACACTTCATATTTCACACAGAAACAGAAATATTAAGTGTCCAATTAGGCTGGTGCTTTTCAGCAGGTACAGACCCACACAGTACAGACCCACACACCTCTCACCCACACATCTCTCTCACCCACACACACCTCTCACCCACACACACCTCTCACCCACACACACCTCTCACCCACCCCTCACCCACCCACCCCTCACCCACCCACCCCTCACACACTTTTTTGTAGGATGCACACATCTCTCGCACACAAATCAGGACAAACACGCTGCCTCATCTTAAAAAATATTCGGAACTGTGTGCAACACTGACTGAAAGACTCCCTCCAAAGACCTGTCATTCCAACTCCTCTAGAACGACCAATGGTGCACCAGCTCTGCCAGTATAAGAACATTGGTCACGGAGGCACTTGGCTAAAATAGCCTGAAATGGGTTGGAGTAAAACGCACTAAAGGGATTCTTTTTTTATTTGTGGTTGATTTCAGTACTTCTACCTTCCTTGTTCTATTTGAAATGATAACTTGTTTACATAAATGGCAGGACTACATCATACGCTGGATATCTGCAATCAGAGCAGAAAACCATAAAAGCAGCCAATATGTTAATATAATATGCCATTTAGCATATTGGCAAGACATTCAAAAAACAAAAGCAAGAATCCAAACCATCAGAGCTCATCCACTATCCAGAAGCTGCCCTTTCAGGGGAAAGAGGGATGAATGGAGGGAGGAGTTGAAGGAATAAGGTCATTACAATCATTGTCATGTTGTGCTCTTGGTTTTTCCATCTTTCTTTTCCAGCTCCGTCGTTTCTCAGTTCGTCGTCCTAGCTCCCCGCCACCCTCGTTTCTCAGTTCGTCGTCCTAGCTCCCCGCCACCCTCGTATCTCAGTTCGTCGTCCTAGCTCCCCGCCACCCTCGTTTCTCAGTTCGTCGTCCTAGCTCCCCGCCACCCTCGTTTCTCAGTTCGTCGTCCTAGCTCCCCGCCACCCTCGTTTCTCAGTTCGTCGTCCTAGCTCCCGCCTCCCTCGTCCTCCTCCTTATCCTCCTGCTCCTCCATGTTCTTGCGTGCCATCCTCTCCCGCCGCTCTGCCAAGCGCTGGCACCGCGGGCACTCCTTGCCTGCCTGAAAACATTTGCTGTGGAAACACGCCTTGCACTCTGAAAGACAAAACACAAAAGAAAGATATCAGTGAAAAAACTAACACACTGAAACACTATGTAAGAGATAGACACACAAAAATGGGTGGGGTCCCGTTTAAAAAGACATTGTCTTGTGGATGTGTAGAGGAAGAACGCCAGGACATATATGGACAACGTCCTTATTCAAAAGTTCCACCTCAACTCCCCTGTTGACCAACTAAGCAAACATGGGGGAGCGTTTGGCAAAGCTAATAACCGGTTTGATAACATTGCTAACAATGGGAAGAGGACTGAGGTGTTGTGATGTCACGGCAGAAGAGCCAATGATAGTCTCTGAAGTGAGGGGGAGGGGTGACAGAGAACTATAAAATAAGAGGTAAGGCTCGTGGCAAGGCAGAAGGTGGGACAGAGGAGTGGTAAAACACAGAAACTTGTCAAGAGTCAGTTCCCCACTCAAACCAGTTCAGACATGACTGCAATGAGAAGCCTATCCTCAATAGAGACACAGCTTCTAAAGCTCAGACTGTGTGCCTGAACCATTTCAGGAAACACCTTGTGTGGAAGCTTTCGAATGCAATACATTTTTAAACCGTATTTCTAATGAATATATTGTTCCCACGATAATGAAATGACAAAAGAAACTGAAATTCACAAAATGTGTTTATTTGACATTCAAACAGAGAAGTTGATGCTTAAATAATAAATGGCGGACAGCCAGTCACACGTCCAAAGAACAACCCGTTCTCTCACTCCAGTTGATTCTCCTCCATTACCCACACATCGAAATAGACCCATATCTCCAGTCCTCACGCTTCACAATATAAACCTGTCTCTGTACTTCAATAACACAAAGAACTACTTTCAAATACTAAATAACTTTTCAGACAGGGCAGACAGCAATAGCAACTCTTTTGAAAATTATGCCATGTCACATTTGAAATTGATGAACACAGCTGACAAAACACTGTAGCCTAAAACACTCAGTTAAAGACAATGTTATCTGGCATTACCTCTAACACACACATTCTGTACATCAGAAGGTGAGGCCAGTAGGACCTTTTGACCTTTCACAGCAATACTGAGTAGAAGCCAGAGCTCAGTGAGGCACCATGGAGAGGCCAGAGCTCAGTGAGGCACCAAGGAGAGGCCAGAGCTCAGTGAGGCACCAAGGAGAGGCCAGAGCTCAGTGAGGCACCAAGGAGAGGCCAGAGCTCAGTGAGGCACCAAGGAGAGGCCAGAGCTCAGTGAGGCACCAAGGAGAGGCCAGAGCTCAGTGAGGCACCAAGGAGAGGCCAGAGCTCAGTGAGGCACCAAGGAGAGGCCAGAGCTCAGTGAGGCACCAAGGAGAGGCCAGAGCTCAGTGAGGCACCAAGGAGAGGCCAGGAAACAAGATCAAACAACAGTGGCAGCCACAACCAAAGATGTCAGAACATCCTACAACTACCTTCCACCAGTAGTGCCACCCTGCACCATAAAAACCAGTCCAACCAACCACCAACACCATAGTGAAGAAAACTCAATCCACCACACACACAGAAACGCAAAGAATTCCACGCAAGAAGTGGTCAACATTGAAATTAACGAGGAAGTTTAAATTCTAGGCTGTGACTGCCAATGTGAATTGATACCCGAGTAAACAATATCCTAAGTTACATATTTCCATACCAATTCAACTCGGTCCACATGTGATTCCATTACAGCTAGTACAAGTCAATGTGCTACATTCTGCATCTCTCAATCATGTCTTTTGGAATTCAAGATATTTTCCTAATTCCAAATTGACTAGGGGTTTGATTTGGAATACAGCAACTGATTTGGGATTGATTGTAACAAAAACTTTTCTGCTATTCTCATCCTTCCCAATACTCAGAGGGAATTTCTTTCTGTCTAGAAGTCATCTATGTTTTCCAAGGAGAGGGCAATGAAAAGCTGCTTTCCCTCCCCTCCCTTCATCCTCTATCTGACTTCTCTTCCTTTCGGTTTGGCTAGAGAGCCTTGGTCACCACCCTCCATCTATTGCTCTGTTCCTCCCCCTCTACTTCTCTCCTCCTCCGCCGTCTCCACCGTCCTCTCACCCCGGTTCTTTTCTCTCTCCCCCCTACCGATTGTTATCCTCCTGGCTTTGCGTGTTTTGCAGGATCTCCAGTTAGATGGGGTCTCCTGCTCTTCCATTCTCTCTTTTTCATCACTCATCTTCCTCCCTTCTAACTTTCTGGTGTCTCTGGAGAAAACGTTGAGCAACCTAAGGCCCAAAACCGGAGGTTTCACTGTGAACCATCCGTCCTTTCCTTCCACTACTACGCTGCTGTTACTCTCCTGTACTTCACTTTCTCCTTTTTCTGAACAATCTTTTTTAAAGAATTTCCCTTTACTGTCACACTTGTCTAATTCCTCTAACTCTCCTTTCTCCTTTTTCCTCTCTACTTCCCCTTTTGAGAACGCTTTCGCTAGCCTCCCAACCCCAGGGACTTTCCAGAGTCCTCTCCTCTCTTCCTTCTCTGTCCCATCCGCATCCCCCTGTTTCTCTTTCTCTCTTTCCCTGGATCCTTTGTCCTTGGAGAAAGTGCTGGTTAGTTTGCTGACACCGAGGGCCTTAAATAAATTGCCCTTCTCTTTCTTCACGTGTCCTTCTGCACTTCCCTCACTGTCTTCCCTGTCCTCCCTTTCTTTGTTCTCAACATCCTCAGTTTCAAACTTTCCTTCCGCCATTCCTTTCCCTGTCTGGGTTTCTCCTTCCCTCTCTCCTTCTTCTAGCTCCTCATCTTCCTCCTTTTCTTTACTCCAAAAGGCCTTGGCCAGAGTTCCATGTTGGAACGCTGTGAATAACCTCCTCGTCTCCCCTTCTGTTCTCCTCCTCTCCTTTCCTCTCTCTCCAGTCCATTTCTCCTCATCTTCCCTTGCCTCACTCTCTTCCTCTCCTCCCTCTCCCTCTCTCTTGTCTTGGGACAGGGCCCTGGCCAGCCTGCGGAACTTCCAATTTCTCCAGGAGGGGGAGAGGAAGGGAGAGGGGGCCCGTGGGACAACCAGTCCTCCCACCAGCAGGGGGGGCTCACCTTCGCAGCATGTGCACTTGTTCAACTGGAAGGGGAAGATGATGTCTTTGTCGTTGCCGCAGAACTCACACACAAAGCCCTTGGCCTGACACAGCTGTGGGAGACAAAGACAAGGAAAGAGGGGAAATTGAGACATTGAGGGCAAGAGCCAAACACCGAGAATAAAACGTTTTCTTTTTTTACTTTGAAAATGTCATGTTAGAACACCCACAAGTCCACTGGAACACACAGCGCAAACAGTCATTTGACACAAACAGTACTAGAGCCATCTTATAGAATGACAACTTCAGAATGTTAGTTCACAATCACACTGGATTGGTGAAGACCAATCATGCTACTCATAAATATGTTATTGTATTTAACTGGGATAGAGTAGAAAGACAATTCAAAATGTACATCCCCATATCAAAATCAACAATGTATCTCTATTAGCGTATCTCAGAGTTAACTACAGTGACAACAGGGGTATCTGGTTCATGATAAGCATTCTCACCACACAGCCAGTCACGTGCGCGGAACCCAATTTCAGAAGCTCTCGTAGCCGGGGGGCCAGCTCTCCGTTGCGCACAGCGTTGAGGTCGCTGAGGGAGAACAGGTGCAGGTCCTCAGTCAGGTGACCAGGGAGGCTGTCGAACTGGTCCAGCACGCTGTGGGGCCAAACGCAGGGACACACGTCAGGGGAACTCATACCAACAATACCATCCATAGCTGAAATACTTTACCTGCCAGTGCAGACACACAGTCATCTCAGAGGAGTAGCACAGGAATACTATAAGAAGACATGTCAATGGAATGGACCGTCGCATACCAATAATACCAGTTATTGCAGAACACGCACAACTACTTTAATGACTTTTTAAATTGGCAAGATAAACAAACTTAGGGATGACATGCCAGCAACAAACACTGACACGACACATCCAAGTATATCTGACCGAATTATGAAAGACAATAATTGTACTTTTGAATTCCGTAAAGTCAGTGTGGAAGAGGTAAAAAAAAGTATTGCTGTCTATCAACAACGACAAGCCACCGTGGTCTGACAATCTGGATGGAAAATTACTGAGGATAGAGGATGATATTGCCACTCCTATTTCCCATATGTTCAATTTAAGCCTACTACAAAGTGTGTGCCCTCAGGCCTGGAGGGAAGCAAATGTCATTCCTGTATCTAAGAATAGTAAAGCCCCCTTTACCGGCTCAAATAGCCAACCAATCAGCCTGTTACCAACCCTTAGTTGTGGAGTAGGGGCCTGAGGGCACACAGTGTGTTGTGAAATCTGTGAATGTATTGTAACGTTTTTAAAATGGTATAAACTGCCTTCATTTTGCTAGACCCCAGGAATGCTAATGGCGATCCATAATAAATACAAATACAACTTACTCTCTAGCTAGGCGGCAGGTCTTGAAGAGGTTTTTCATGTGGAATAGTTGGACCCTCAAAACCTGAAGAATATTAGGAAAATGTACTTAGTTCACAGAATGCATTTCAAACTCATAACCATAACGCATTTTTCCTTCTAGTACAGGCGAGTTACAGTAAACTGTGGTAAAGTAACTAACCAAACCTAAAATAAGATAAGCATTAAACTAACCAGCATTAAACTAACCAGGCAAGTATAACAAAATCAAGTCCTCTCACCCGGACAGTCTCCAGGGCTTTGTTCTTCTTGTAGAGGCCACTGTTGATGTCGTTGGGGTTGAACAGGGGGTCTCCTGATATCTTGCCCAGCAGGTCCCGGGCAAAGTTGCTGACATAGTACTTGCTGAAGTCCCACTTCCTCAGCACACGGCCCGGCACCACCGCCTGGGCGTTCTCATGGCAACACTGGCAGAAGTAGCGGCCCAGGTACTCACAGTAGCGCATTCGCTTGATGTAGTCTGTCCGGTGGGGGGGTTAAGAGTTTCAATGCGAGTGAGGCAGGGGGGGGGGGGGGTTGACACAAAATGGCCACTGTGGGATAGGGATAACATGGGTGGTTGTGCTATGGCAGCGGGTATCTTCAATGTGGTTTGTACCTGGGTCTATGCGAGTCCCGCAGCCTGCACAGCGGTAGTTTTGCTTGGCCACGACGATCTTCCTCCTGATAGAGAAAAAAGGGGAGGGAGGCGGGTTAGTGAGAGACAGGCAGAAAGCAACAAAAAGACAGAACTAGAGACAAACTGACAGAGAGAGGCAGCGCGCGAGAGACGCAGAGGCTGCGAGAGAGAGAGCGACAGCGAGAGAGAGAGAGCGACAGCGAGAGAGAGAGAGCGACAGCGAGAGAGAGAGAGCGACAGCGAGAGAGAGAGAGCGACAGCGAGAGAGAGAGAGAGCGAGAGCGACAGCGAGAGAGAGAGAGAGCGAGAGCGACAGCGAGAGAGAGCGAGAGCGAGAGCGACAGCGAGAGAGCGAGAGCGACAGCGAGAGAGAGAGAGAGAGCGACAGCGAGAGAGAGAGACAGCGACAGCGAGAGAGAGAGACAGCGACAGCGAGAGAGAGAGAGCGACAGCGAGAGAGAGAGCGACAGCGACAAAAAGGGGAAGGCAAACAGAATAGTGTGAAGTCAGCAACTAAGTTTGTGACCCGTGTGTGTGTGTGTTAAGGACTCACTTGTGCGCGGGGTGAATGTTGAAGATGATCTGGGGTCGCGGGGGGGCCCACTCCAGGTTCCCTCTCACTCGGATCCTCAGCTTGTAAATGTCAGCATGCTCCCCGTCATCAGGAGAGATGGGCAGGGAGTCAGGGATGGGCAGGAGCTGAGGGGTAGCAGGATACAGCTCAGTTTGTGTGAGTCTATTTGTGTGTGTGTGTGTGTATGTGTGTGTGTGTGTACCTTCTGTGGTGCGTCTTGCTCTGGGACCAGCCAGTCGAGCTCCGAGGCTGCAGGGAGCTGCATGCCCTCAAACTGCCTGAGCAGGCCCATGGCCACCGACTCAGCAGAGTTAGACTGGAGGAACGACGGAGAACTGAGAGACAGATTGATGGTAGGAATAGAGAACAAGCGTACACCAAACAGTTTAATTTTAACAATAGCCACACTATCGCAAACAGTTTAATTTTAACTAGCGCAAACAATAGCCTAATTTTAACTAACGCAAACAATAAAAGCCGGCAACCTTTTTCATGTGAAGTGGCAATTTATAATTTATCCTACCATTTCTACATGCCAGTTATGATTTTCATATTTGCATTACAACTAACTGTGCCCATAGATTATACACTTTTGGAGATCTTAGACAAGACTTATCCTATCAGAGGGCAAGTTGGTGCGTGCTCTTAAATTGTTTATACCTGTCAAATCTCCACAAGTGCATAGGGCAAAGGATCTAGAGGTCGATTTGGCATTGGGCCAACACCTTTGAGGCTAGAAGGGAGGAAGTCGTTCTTACATAGACTCTGATCTGAGGAAAGAGCGGACACTGGATGTCACACCGCGCTTTATGTCTGCATCAGAGAGAGAGAGAGAGAGAGAGAGAGAGAGAGAGAGAGAGAGAAAGAGAGAGAGAGAGAGAGAGAAAGAGAGAAAGAGAGAGAGAGAGAGAGAGAGAGAGAGAGAGAGAGAGAGAGAGAGAGAGAGAGAGAGAGAGAGAGAGAGAGAGAGAGAGAGAGAGAGAGAGAGAGAGAGAGAGAGAAAGAGAGATAAAGGAACCTCAACATAACAGCAGGACATATGCCCAGGCCGTGAGCAGAGCAACAGGCCCAACCCCTACTATTACACCCACCCAAGCCACATCCTGCGACCTAAGAGGTATGTATCAGATGCCCAACATGCTCTGCTCACGCCTACTGTGATGGTCCGGCGCCTAAACCAAACAAAAACAACACTAGACACTATGGAATACAAAGCTTTTACTATCTCATCCTGGAATATACAAGGTCTGAGGTCAGCTGCCTTTGGACTAAAGAGCAGGAACTCAAGACTTCAAAGAAACTGAAAATACAGACATTGTCATCCTACAAGAAACATGGTATAAAGGAGACGGACCCACTGGTTGCCCTCTAGGTTACAGAGAACTGGTAGTCCCATCCACCAAACTACCAGGTGTGAAACAGGGAAGAGACTCAGGGGGAATGCTGATTTGGTATAGAGCAGACCTATCTTACTCCATTAAAATGAATCAAAACAGTAACATTTTACATCTGCCTAGACATGAATAAGGAAATTATCTCAGAAAAACAAACGCCATTGTAAATGCAACCTATATTTGTGTTGATTTATTTTCCCTTTTGTACTTTAACTATTTGCACATCATTACAACACTGTATATAGACAATTACATTTGACATGTTTTTATTCTTTTGGAACTTAATGTTGTGTTAATGTTAACAGTGATTTTTTTTTATTTCACTTTTGTTTATTAATCTCTCTCACTTGCTTTGGCAATGTAAACATATGTTTTCCCCATGCCATTAGAGCCTCTTAAATTTTGAGAGCGATAGAAAGAGAGAGATCGAGATTAGGCTCAGTGCTTTAAAAAGCACAACTATCAAACTAGCATCATCTGGTAAAAAAAAAAAAAAAGGCATCAAATTCAGACAATCACAAAGAAAAATCACGACCTTTATATGCCAAAGGACTGATCTATTAACCCGTTAGTTCGCTGCAAATTCAACAAGTGTCCTTTGTCTTATGAAAGCCTACCACGCCGCAGTATTTCTCACCAGTGCTGGAATTATCTTATCATTTATTGATCGCTACGCCCTTATAGAACACAGCTAATACGATTAGGTGGCAGTCATTTTGTTTGTAGTCCATTGTAAAGGCTCTTAACTCTAGTCTTGCACGTGTAATATCTGATACTACTACACACCACCACATATAGACTATATACTACTACACACCACCACATATAGACTACTACACCACTACATATATATACTACTACACACCACCACATATAGACTACTACACACCACCACATATAGACTACTACACACCACCACATATAGACACTACTACACACCACCACATATAGACACTACTACACACCACCACATATAGACACTACTACACACCACCACATATATACACTACTACACACCACCACATATATACACTACTACACACCACCACATATATACACTACTACACACCACCACATATATACACTACTACACACCACCACATATATACACTACTACACACCACCACATATATACACTACTACACACCACCACATATATACACTACTACACACCACCACATATATACACTACTACACACCACCACATATATACACTACTACACACCACCACATATATACACTACTACACACCACCACATATATACACTACTACACACCACCACATATACACTACTACACACCACCACATATAGACTATACACTACTACACACCACCACATATAGACTATACACTACTACACACCACCACATATAGACTATACACTACTACACACCACCACATATAGACTATACACTACTACACACCACCACATAGACTATACACTACTACACACCACCACATATAGACTATACACTACTACACACCACCACATATAGACTATACACTACTACACACCACCACATATAGACTATACACTACTACACACCACCACATATAGACTATACACTACTACACACCACCACATATAGACACTACTACACACCACCACATATAGACACTACTACACACCACCACATATAGACACTACTACACACCACCACATATAGACACTACTACACACCACCACATATAGACACTACTACACACCACCACATATATACACTACTACACACCACCACATATATACACTACTACACACCACCACATATATACACTACTACACACCACCACATATATACACTACTACACACCACCACATATATACACTACTACACACCACCACATATATACACTACTACACACCACCACATATATACACTACTACACACCACCACATATATACACTACTACACACCACCACATATATACACTACTACACACCACCACATATATACACTACTACACACCACCACATATATACACTACTACACACCACCACATATATACACTACTACACACCACCACATATATACACTACTACACACCACCACATATATACACTACTACACACCACCACATATATACACTACTACACACCACCACATATATACACTACTACACACCACCACATATATACACTACTACACACCACCACATATATACACTACTACACACCACCACATATATACACTACTACACACCACCACATATATACACTACTACACACCACCACATATATACACTACTACACACCACCACATATATACACTACTACACACCACCACATATATACACTACTACACACCACCACATATATACACTACTACACACCACCACATATATACACTACTACACACCACCACATATATACACTACTACACACCACCACATATAGACTACTACACACCACCACATATAGACTACTACACACCACCACATATAGACTACTACACACCACCACATATACACTACTACACACCACCACATATAGACTATACACTACTACACACCACCACATATAGACTATACACTACTACACACCACCACATATAGACTATACACTACTACACACCACCACATAGACTATACACTACTACACACCACCACATATAGACTATACACTACTACACACCACCACATATAGACTATACACTACTACACACCACCACATATAGACTATACACTACTACACACCACCACATATAGACTATACACTACTACACACCACCACATATATACTATATACTACTACACACCACCACATATATATTATATACTACTACACACCACCACATATATACTACTACACACCACCACATATATACTATATACTACTACACACCACCACATATATACTATATACTACTACACACCACCACATAGACTATACACTACTACACACCACCACATATAGACTACTACACACCACCACATATAGACTATATCCTATACACTACCCACAAGGTAGTACTTTCTATACCCCTCACACAGATAAAGGACATGGGAACACACACTAAAGCCCACCCAACCATGCTGATAGTCAGCACAGCAATGTTAGGTAAAACGTGTATTCATATGTTAGCCCACAAACCCAATAGTTAAGACTGGTACAGTATCTTAGCAGCTGGATCCACAGAACTTAACACATCCTCTACTCTTTTTATTCAAATAAGTCTGTGCATGTAGGTTAAAAACACCCACCCCTTTTCGGGTAGCCACAGTTATGACTACCAGTTTGTGCCAATTAACCTTACATGAACCTGCCTTCAATGCTTTTATATGCTCTTATCATAGATAATAAAAGATTTATAACTTTTACAAAACACACACACCAATCTATCTTTCCCTAACCGTCCAGAGAGCAATGTTAACGACTGCCAGTAAAAATGTGACACCTGACGATGAGGTCGTGAATGCTATGGGACACAGGGCGATGAGGTCGTGAATGCTATGGGACACAGGGCGATGAGGTCGTGAATGATATGGGACACAGGGCGATGAGGTCGTGAATGATATGGGACACAGGGCGATGAGGTCGTGAATGATATGGGACACAGGGCGATGAGGTCGTGAATGATATGGGACACAGGGCGATGAGGTCGTGAATGCTATGGGACACAGGGCGATGAGGTCGTGAATGCTATGGGACACAGGGCGATGAGGTCGTGAATGCTATGGGACACAGGGCGATGAGGTCGTGAATGCTATGGGACACAGGGCGATGAGGTCGTGAATGATATGGGACACAGGGCGATGAGGTCGTGAATGATATGGGACACAGGGCGATGAGGTCGTGAATGATATGGGACACAGGGCGATGAGGTCGTGAATGATATGGGACACAGGGCGATGAGGTCGTGAATGATATGGGACACAGGGCGATGAGGTCGTGAATGATATGGGACACAGGGCGATGAGGTCGTGAATGATATGGGACACAGGGCGATGAGGTCGTGAATGATATGAGACACAGGACGATGAGGTCGTGAATGATATGAGACACAGGGCGATGAGGTCGTGAATGATATGAGACAGGGCGATGAGGTCGTGAATGATATGAGACACAGGGCGATGAGGTCGTGAATGATATGAGACACAGGGCGATGAGGTCGTGAATGATATGAGATAGTAACAGAAATGCATGCATTTAATGTCTCCCCTCCCTCGCTCTACCTTTCAGCTCGCACTCCTCCACCTCCTCGGCCGAGCCAGAGTTGGACAGGTGAAAGGAATCCTGGGAGCTCCTGCGGGAGCATCCACTGTCTGTTGAATGGAACACTGAAAGGGGGGGGGGGGGAGAGAGCCAGATGGTTAAAACAAATACCAGCAAAATGATGACATTAAGCCCAAAATGGAGAAGTTGTATGGGTGCCAGAATATGTGAGCGAAGATGAGCAGTTGGAAATCCCGGTGCTTAAGACAGCTCCAACCGCTCCGCTAAAAACCGCTCCGTGCTCACTGAGGAGAATTATTATTTTTTAAATAATTGCTGCTCCAAATTCACTCCATTCACTAAAAATCACAATTTAACCAACACCCGTCTATTTTTGTGACTACCTGAACCTATCATTTCATTTTATAAGTATTGAAACCAAACGATATGGATTTGAATGAAAAGTATTTGAATAAGCCTAAGAAGGAACGAAAATGAATTTCAGCTATATTATTTCAATTATTTCAAGGCTATAGCCTAGAAAGAAATACATTGTGAAGTATTTGCGAGTGCCACACAATAGGCTGTTAGGGACATAAAGTGCTCAGCATTTAAACAACATTTCATTGTATTAAATCATTATAGTCTATACATTTTGCGTGTACAGCGCATTTGGAAAGTATACAGACCCCTTTACTTTTTCCACATTTTATGACGTTACAGCCTTATTCGAAAATGGATTCAATAGTTTTTTCCCCCTCATCAATTTACATTCAATACCGCATTATGACAAAGCAAAAACAGGTTTGACTTTTTTGTGCACATTTAAAAAAAAAAAATTTAACATTTACATAAATATTCAGACCCTTTACTCAGTACTTTGTTGAAGCGCATTTGGCAGCGATTACAGCCTCGAGTCTTCTTGGGTATGACGCTACAAGCTTGGTACACCTGTATTTGGAGAGTTTCTCCCATTCTTATCTGCAGGGCCTCTCAAGCTCTGTCAGGTTGGATTGGGAGCATCGCTGCACAGCTATTTTCAAGTCTCTTCAGAGATATTTGATCAGGTTCAAGTCCGGGCTGTGGCTGGGCCACTCAAGGACATTGAGACTTGTCCCGAACCCACTCTTGCGTTGTCTTGGCTGTGTGCTTAGGGTCGTTGTCCTGTTGGAAGGTGAACCTTCGCCCCCAGTCTGAGGTCCTGAGCAGGTTTTCATCAAGGATCTCTCTGTACTTTGCTCCGTTCAGCTTTCCCTCAATCCTGACTAGTCTCCCAGTCCCTGCCGCTGAAAAACAGCCCCACATCATAATGCTGCCACCACCATGCTTCATCGTAGGGATGGTGCCAGGTTTCCTTCAGACGTGACGCTTGGCATTCAGGCCAAAAAGCACAATCTTGGTTTCATCAGACCAGAGAATCATGTTTCTCATGGCCTGAGAGTCCTTTAGGTTCCTTTTGGCAAACTCCAAGTGGGCTGTCATGTGCCTTTTACTGAGGAGTAGCTTCTGTCTGGCCACTCTACCACAAAGGCCTGATTGGTGGAGTGCTGCAGAGATGGTTGTCCTTCTGGAAGGTTCTCCCATCTCCATAGAGGAACTCTGGAGCTCTGTCAGAGTGATCATCAGGTTCTTGGTCACCTCCCTGACAAAGGCACTTCTCCCTTGATGGCGCAGTTTGGCCGGTAGGCCAGGTCTAGGAAGACTCTTGGTGGTTCCAAACTTTATCCATTTAAGAATGATGGAGGCCACTGTGTTCTTGGGGACCTTCAATGCTGCAGAAATGTTTTGGTACCCTTCCCCAGATCTGGGCTTCGACACAATCCTGTCTCGGAGCTCTACGGACAATTCCTTTGACCTCATGTCTTGGTTTTTGCTCTGACATGCACTGTCAACTGTGGGAACTTATATAGACAGGTGTGTGCCTTTACAAATAACGTCCAATCAGTTGAATTTACCAGAGGTGGACTAAAATCAAGTTGTAGAAACATCAAGTATGATCAATAGAAACAGGATGCACCTGAGTCTCATAGCAAAGGATCTAAAAACTTATGCAAATATGGTATGTTATGTATTTTTATACTTTTGTAATTATGGGGTATTGTGTGTGTAGATTGATGAGGACAAAATGGTATTTCATCCATTTTAGAATAAGGCTGTAACGTAACAAAATGTGGAAAAAGTCAAGAGGTCTGAAAACTTTCCGAATGCACTGTAGGCTGTGACTTAGAAATACAAATTATATTTTTGTACAAGTAGGCCTAAAAGGTTTTTAGGCAAAATAACCCAATCAAAATGGAAAGCTCCTTGAACTTGGTAATATGCCATGCCTAATGGGACAAAATCAATTATGGCCTATTACATAGATAATATAACAAAGTTTAAGAGATCTGATTTTTAGTTTATAAATACGTTGCTACAATGACACACTTCATTCCTGTCTGATAGCATGTGCATGTAGGAAGTACACCATCCTGCTTTCAGGATACGTGTATTTTCAGAATCCACAATGGCTCTTTAGTTGTGGACACATCACCGCACTCCATCTCTTGCTGTTTTTTTATCAGTTTCTTTATGAAAATATTTAGTGAACTCCATGACAGTAACTAAAGCAAAGGGCTATAGCAGCACACAAGTGGATTACAAATGCATTCGTTTCTAAATTCCCCTCGAGAGAGTACCGGTTAATAATGTGATTGGATGTTAATTATTTGACTAGGCTAGCTGTATTTGACATTGTGTTGTTATTTTGCTGAACACTAGATGGTTTCCATTTGATTTTTGGCAGTGAAACGAGGCTACTCAGGCGAGAGAAAAAAACATCACCCAAATGTATAGCCCCCGTTGGAAAATCTAAATGGACTGTTTGAAAATGTGAATCACATTTGTGCATACCCCCGACTGCATACCCATACCCCAGTTTGTGGAATAGCCATCCTAGAGCACAATGGGGAGAGGGAGTGAGAGTGGCTCGATCAAACAGCAGCAGACAGCAAAACAGGGACAGGCAGATACTTTCATAGCAGGAATCAACATAATGCATAGGCTATTAACTGTTGACCAAATTAAATGGTTCTAGAACAATCTACAGGAACGTTGTGTAGGGGGGGGAAAAAAATCACTGAAAATTACAGACTTAAGCAAAATGCTTCAGTAAGAGAAAGGTGTGGGTAATTTTCAGTTCATCGTCCCAGCTCTAGCGTGTGTGTGTGTGTGTACACGTTTGGCCCATGTGTAAGCTCTTACAGCGCTGTGAGGGCGGCAGGCGGGTCCGCTGGATCTGGTGTCTACGTAGCCGGATCTTCTGTTTGAGCTGCTGGATCTCTGAGTCACTGTCGTCACCCTCCTCCTCGTCCTCCACCCGCCGCCGCAGGTTGCACTTCATCAGCTCGATGGCGGCGATCAGAGACTCCGAGATGCTGAAGTGGGCGTTCTCCTGGAATGAGATGCAGATGGCCGGAGGAGAGTGAGGCCTTGTTGTAACACTTTCAGTATGGACGCTCCCTTCTGCCCTAACTTCAAGTTATGACTGCTTTAACACAGTTGGGGAGGTGCACATAAAAAAAATAAAATAAGTTATTTAACCTTTATTTATACAGATTTTTCTCATTGAGATAACATCTCTTTTCCAAGAGAGACCTGATCCAATAGCAGCAGGGGGAACAACGTTTTAGACAAAACAACTTACGTACACTAACATTAAACAAAACTATAAACACACATACAGTACAACAATTACATATTACGTTAAAAACACAAACATCTTGACTAAAAACAGCTGGCCTAAAAACAATTACACTCTTCTATGATATATACATCGATCAAGTGTTTAAACTCCACCAACAAAACTAGATCATCAAATGTTTAAATGTTCAGGAGAGAATTCCAGGACCACGGAGCTAAGTAACTAAAACTATTTCTACCATGACCTGTTCTAATTTTTGGTACTGTTAGAAGCAAATCAGAATGGGACCATAATTGATATCTATTTACCGACCTGATTAAAGAACAGCGAAAAAATGGCATTTTACCCAATATGGCCTTATAAATCAGGGTATACCAGTGTTTAAGCCTACGCAAGGTCAATGACCACCAGCCAACAGCGCTGTAGAGATCACAATGTGTTAGAGGTTTTTGATTGGTAGTGAACCTGAAGGCTGCATGATACACTGAATCAAGTGCTCTCAGGGTAGTGGTTGAAGCCTGTATATATTATATATATATATATAACATCACTAAAATCTAAAACCGCCAGTAATGTACATCGTACCAGCTCCTTCCTGGCCTCCAAAGAAAAACAAGCCTAATGATGCCGGTAATAAAAACCTTTTCTCAGCTTGAGCTTCCTTATCAAGTTCTCTACATGAACAGTGAAGCTCAGCTTATCATCAACCCACACACCCAAATATTTGTACACTTTGACTTGCTCTATAGTATGTCCAGCCAATGTAGCAATGACATGATTAGTAACATACCATGAAAATACCATGCATTTTGTTTTACCCGAATTTAGAACCAGCTTTAAATCATACAGATTCTGTTGTATGATGTTAAATGCTCTTTGAGCATTTCCAAAAGCTAAAGATAAACTACTACCACTTGAATAAAGAACACTATCATCTGCATAAAAATGAACATCCGCTGTTAACAAAATCCCCAATGTTGTTGATATACAAAATTAACAACTTAAGAGACCATAAGGACATTATATTTTGCTATAATAGCTCAATTTATCAGTCTAATTGTTTTGTTGTTGACATGTGTAAAGGGGCATCCGTTAAACATGAAATAAAATCGTATTAGATCATTTATTTCATCAAAGAAACTATCCTCCTTGCCAACCAGTGCCTTATTTCGACCATGTTGCTTATCTTATCAGACAAGTTAGCAGCGGAGGCAGGTTATAACGTTGTCCCTATTCTGTAACCCTCTGTCTTAAGTGTGGACTAATACATCGCCTTTAAAAAGGAGTGTTCTAGGGTGAGCAATTAAATGTGTGGGGAGGAGTGTACGAATGAAGACTTCGGGAGAATTGGAACGTTAGATTTCTAATCACTCAGAGGTCAAGGGTCAGAAGCGGGTTTATGAACCCTCCCCAAGGCTCACCTTCTCCAGGTCAGCGCAGCTGCCGAAGTCCTGCTCTGACAGGTAACTGATGAGGCTTTGTCCCTCCAAAGGCTTCCGGAACATGCAGTCTGGAACACTGCTGTACTGGGAGCCGTCTGCGTAGACCACACACACACACACAGCAAGACACACACAGACAAAGAGAGAGAGACACACAAGCCACACTCTGTTTAAACTTGAAGGTGCTGGCGTAAGACCCCTCCTTGCCGTATTCCACATGTTGTTGTGTTACAGCCTGAATCACCCCGGTGAAAACTGTTTTTTTTTTTTTATATTTGCAAATATATTGAAAATAAAATACAGAAATCTTTCATTTACATAAGTATTCACACCTGAGTCAATACTTTGTAGAAAACACCTTTGGTAGTGATTACAGCTGTGAGTCTTTCTGGGTAAGTCTCTAAGAGCTTTCCACACCTGGATTACACAATATTTGCACTTTTTTTTTTTTTATTCTTCAAGCTCGATCAAGTTGGTTGTTGATCATTGCTTGACAGCCATTTGCAAATCTTGCCATAGATTTTCATGCCGATTTAAGTCAAAACTGAAACTTGGCCACTCAGCAACAATCAGTGTCATCTTGGTAAGCAACTCCAGTGCATATTTGACCTTGTGTTTTAGCTTATTGTCCTGCTGAAAGGTGAATTCGTCTCCCAGTGTCTGTTGGACAGCAGACAACCAGTTTCTCCTCTAGGATTTTCGCTGTGCTTAGCTCTATTCCGTTTATTTTCATTCAACAAAAAAATAACTCCCTAGTCCTTGACAAGTGTAACTTGATGCCAAGATGCCATCTCAAGATGCCATCTATTTTGTGAAGTGCACCAGTCCCTCCTGCAGCAAAGCACCCCCACAACATGATGCTGCCACCCCCATGCTTCACGTTTGGAATGGTGTTCTTCGACTTGCAAGCCTCCCCCTTTTTCCTCCAAACATAACGATGGTCATTATGGCCAAACAGTTCTATTTTTGTTTCATCAGACCAGAGGACATTTCTCCAAAAAGTACAATCTTTGTCCCCATGTGCAGTTGCAAACCGTAGTCTGGCATTTTTCTGGTGGTTTTGGAGCAGTGGCTTCTTCCTTGCCGAGCGGCCTTTCAGGTTATGTCGATATAGGACTCGTTTTACTTTGGATATAGATACTTTTGTACCCGTAAGCATATTCACAATCCTTTGCTGCTGTTCTGGGATTGATTTGCACTTTTCGCACCAAAGTACGTTCATCTCTAGGAGACAGAACGCGTCTCCTTCCTGAGCGGTATGACGGCTGCGTGTTCCCACGGCGTTTATACTTGCGTACTATTGTTTGTACAGATGAACGTGGTACCTTCAGGCGTTTGGAAATTGCTCCCAAGGATGAACCAGAATTGTGGAGGTCTACAATTGTTTTTCTGAAGTCTTGGCTGATTTCTTTTGATTTTCCCATGATGTCAAGCAAAGAGGCACTGAGTTTGAAGGTAGGCCTTGAAATACATCCATAGGTCCACCTCCAATTGACTCAAATGATGTCAATTAGCCGATCAGAAGCTTCTAAAGCCATGACATCATTTTCTGGAATTTTCCAAGCTGTTTAAAGGCACAGTCAACTTAGTGTATGTAAACTTCTGACCAACTGGAATTGTGATACAGTGAATTGTAAGTGAAATAATCTGTCTGTAAACAATTGTTGAAAAAATTACTTGTGTCATGCACAAAGTAGATGTCCTAACCGACTTGCCAAAACTATAGTTTGTTAACAAGAAATTTGTGGAGTGGTTGAAAAACAAGTTAATGACTCCAACCTAAGTGTATGTAAACTTCTGAATTCAACTGTAGGTAGTTTTAGTGTTAGAACCAGTCTACTCACTAGACAGCTAGGTAGTTATAGTGTTTGAACCAGTCTACTCACTAGACAGCTAGGTAGTTATAATGTTTGAACCAGTCTACTCACTAGACAGCTAGGTCGTTATAATGTTTGAACCAGTCTACTCACTAGACAGCTAGGTCGTTATAATGTTTGAACCAGTCTACTCACTAGACAGCTAGGTCGTTATAATGTTTGAACCAGTCTACTCACTAGACAGCTAGGTCGTTATAATGTTTGAACCAGTCTACTCACTAGACAGCTAGGTCGTTATAATGTTTGAACCAGGCTACTCACTAGACAGCTAGGTCGTTATAATGTTTGAACCAGTCTACTCACTAGACAGCTAGGTCATTATAATGTTTGAACCAGTCTACTCACTAGACAGCTAGGTAGTTATAATGTTTGAACCAGTCTACTCACTAGACAGCTAGGTAGTTATAATGTTTGAACCAGTCTACTCACTAGACAGCTAGGTAGTTATAATGTTTGAACCAGTCTACTCACTAGACAGCTAGGTAGTTATAATGTTTGAACCAGTCTACTCACTAGACAGCTAGGTAGTTATAATGTTTGAACCAGTCTACTCACTAGACAGCTAGGTAGTTATAATGTTTGAACCAGGCTACTCACTAGACAGCTAGGTAGTTATAATGTTTGAACCAGGCTACTCACTAGACAGCTAGGTAGTTATAATGTTTGAACCAGTCTACTCACTAGACAGCTAGGTAGTTATAATGTTTGAACCAGTCTACTCACTAGACAGCTAGGTCGTTATAATGTTTGAACCAGTCTACTCACTAGACAGCTAGGTCGTTATAATGTTTGAACCAGTCTACTCACTAGACAGCTAGGTCGTTATAATGTTTGAACCAGTCTACTCACTAGACAGCTAGGTCGTTATAATGTTTGAACCAGGCTACTCACTAGACAGCTAGGTCGTTATAATGTTTGAACCAGTCTACTCACTAGACAGCTAGGTAGTTATAATGTTTGAACCAGTCTACTCACTAGACAGCTAGGTAGTTATAATGTTTGAACCAGTCTACTCACTAGACAGCTAGGTAGTTATAATGTTTGAACCAGTCTACTCACTAGACAGCTAGGTAGTTATAATGTTTGAACCAGTCTACTCACTAGACAGCTAGGTAGTTATAATGTTTGAACCAGTCTACTCACTAGACAGCTAGGTAGTTATAATGTTTGAACCAGTCTACTCACTAGACAGCTAGGTAGTTATAATGTTTGAACCAGGCTACTCACTAGACAGCTAGGTAGTTATAATGTTTGAACCAGGCTACTCACTAGACAGCTAGGTAGTTATAATGTTTGAACCAGTCTACTCACTAGACAGCTAGGTAGTTATAATGTTTGAACCAGTCTACTCACTAGACAGCTAGGTAGTTATAATGTTTGAACCAGTCTACTCACTAGACAGCTAGGTAGTTATAATGTTTGAACCAGTCTACTCACTAGACAGCTAGGTAGTTATAATGTTTGAACCAGGCTACTCACTAGACAGCTAGGTAGTTATAATGTTTGAACCAGGCTACTCACTAGACAGCTAGGTAGTTATAATGTTTGAACCAGGCTACTCACTAGACAGCTAGGTAGTTATAATGTTTGAACCAGGCTACTCACTAGACAGCTAGGTAGTTATAATGTTTGAACCAGTCTACTCACTAGACAGCTAGGTAGTTATAATGTTTGAACCAGGCTACTCACTAGACAGCTAGGTAGTTATAATGTTTGAACCAGGCTACTCACTAGACAGCTAGGTAGTTATAATGTTTGAACCAGGCTACTCACTAGACAGCTAGGTAGTTATAATGTTTGAACCAGTCTACTCACTAGACAGCTAGGTAGTTATGTTTGAACCAGGCTACTCACTAGACAGATAGGTAGTTATAATGTTTGAACCAGGCTACTCACTAGACAGCTAGGTAGTTATGTTTGAACCAGGCTACTCACTAGACTCCATATAGAGGGAACTGGGTGTACTGGCATCACTGCTGCCGAGGGAGAAAGGGCTGTAGTCCTCCAAACGACAGTCCTCCGCAACCAGGGATTCTGACACACAGAACACACAGCTGACGTTAGATTGACCACAGAAAGGACATTAGATTAGTGTCCTATCATCAAGTGCCAACATATAGCCTGTTAACCTGACTGGTTCTGTATTCAACATTTGTGTTAAATTTAGCTAACAGACTGGTAAACTGATCGATTGTGTCAGTAAATAGGGATTTCAACTTGACCTTCCAGTTTGAGACATGCTCAGTTAGACACCCACAAAGGATATATCGAAAGTAAATGTATCGAAACGTCAATGTTTTGTTGTCAGCTAGGTAAATGACATCACAGGGTAATAAATCTATCAAATAACAAGTCTTAAACATTGACATTTCCGTGCATGTGGTGTACTCTGTAAATCCAGGGCAAATATTGTGATGATACACTTTTGTACAATACATTTTTTGACAGTGATTCTGGCCAAATTCTTAACTAATAAATGTCAGTTGTAAACAATTGATAGTAAAATTATGATGCATTCGATGAATGACCAAAAAAACCATCAAAACATCACAATGTAATAAAAGGTGCATTTAAACACCAACCAACACAATGAACGAATGTGGCAAGCTGTTTCGGCCTAGCGTCTTGATCTTAGTTTGACCAAAACAACCACCAAAACAGCAACCAAGAAAACAACTGCACAAATGAAGAACCAGAGGCAAGGCCAGATGAGAGGGGAAGAAGGAAAAATAGCATGCGGAGTGCAGGGAGAGAAGAAGTGATGGAGCGCAGAAGAACTGCACTGCCAACCTGCTACAGGATCCTCTATTATAATGCTGATTTTCCTGTGGCCCCCTCCTTCACGCAGACAGACAACAAGGAAGAGAGACAGGGAGAGAGAGAAAAGATTACCACAAAGCAGAGAGAGAGAGAGAGAAGCTCATCTCTTGGCAGTAGTACCTGTAGATAAAACAAAATCTACCGTAATAAAATGATCACCGACGTCAACCCAAAGTCTCTTAGAGCATTCACAGTCAGCCCCCTGACGGCCCTATCAGATCACAGTCAGCTCCCTGACGGCCCTATCAGATCACAGTCAGCTCCCTGACGGCCCTATCAGACCACAATCTACTTGAATGGAGCAATAATCAACCGTGAGGCATCGAAGACGAGCAAACTGCATGCTATAAAGACATGTTATAGATGGAAGGAAGGTAGTGTCCAATCCCTCCTACACAACTTCCTGGAACAAAATGTTTTCCTGCCATATCCAATTTAAATTCCGGCGGAAAACGTAAGACAACTAAAGAGAAATGGTTCGATGAAGAATGTAAAAAAAACCTAAAGAAAGAAAATGAGAAACCTATCCAACCCCCCAAAAAACAGAACCATAAAACCTTAGTTTACACCTTCACTATGGTAAAACAATACAGAAATACACTAAGAAAAAAGAAGGAACAGCATGACAGAAAACATCTCATTGTGATTGGAAAATCCATAGAATCGAATCACTTCTGGGTAATTTAGAACACACTAAACAAACACGAAGAGCTATTTATACAAAATGGAGGCGTATTGAATAAACCACTTCTCCAATCTTTTCAGCCATATAACAAACAGTCAAAACATTTACTAAATGATCAGCTATTGAAGACTGCCAGAACCCACCGGATTCTCCAATTACATTGGATGAGCTACAGGACCAAATACAAACCCTTCAAAAGGCCTGTGGTGCTGATGGTAAAACTAAACTAAATTATAAGATATACAGACCACAAATTCAAATTGGCTATAAATTAAACCTCTTCAACATTACCCTCAGCTCTGGCATCTTGCCTAATATTTGGAACCAAGGCCTGATCACCCCAATCCACAAAAGTAGACTCAAATTTGACCCCAATAATTACCGTGTAATATGCACCAGCAGCAATCAAGAGAAATAAATACTCTGCAGTATCATCAACAGCAGACTCCACATTTCCTCAGCGAAAACAATGTCCTGCGCAAATGTCAAATTGGCTTTCTATCACATACACCCTGCACACCCTTATTGACGAAATAACAAAACAAAAGCAATGTCTTCTCATGCTTTGATGATTTCAAAAAAGCTTTTGACTCATAGGGTCTGCTATACAAATTAATGGAAAGTGGTGTTGGTGGAAAAACATTATAAAATCAATGTACACAATATCAATGTACACAATGTACACAAAGAACAAGTGTACAGTTAAAATGTGCAATAAACACACAGATTTCTTTCCTCAGGGCCGTGGAGTGAGGCAGGGATGCAGCTTGAGCCCCACCATCGTCAACATATATATCCATGAATTGGCGAGGGCATTAGAAGAGTCTGCATCACCCGGCCTCACACTGCTAGACTCCGAAATCAAATGTCTACTGTTTGCAGACTACCTGGTACTTCTGTCCCCAAACAAGGAGGGCCTACAGCAGCACCTAGATATTCTGCACAGATTCTGTCAGACCTGGGCCCTGACATTAAATCTCAGTAAGACAAAAATAATGATGTTCCAAAAAAGGTCCAGTAGCCAAGCCAACAAATACAATTTTATCTAGACACCGTTGCCCTAGAGCACACAAAGAACTACACCTACCTCTGCCTAAACATCAGCACCAAAAGGTAACGTCCACAAGGCTGTGAACGACCTGAGAGACAAAGACAAGGGCCTTCTATGCCATCAAAAGGAATATTAAACTCAACATAGCAATTAGGATCTGGCAACAAAAAAAACTTCAATCAGTTATCGAACCCATTGCCCTCTATGATTGTGAGGTCTAGGGTCCACTCACCAACCAAGAACTCACAAAATGGGACAAATACCAAATTGAGACTCAGAATTCTGCAAAAATCTATTGTGTGCAATGCAAACCCCAAACAATACATGCAGAGCAGTATAAGGACTATACCCACTAGTTATCAACATCCCCAAAAAAGCTGTTCAATTCTACAACTACCAAAAAAGAAGCAATGCCCACACATTCCACCACAAAGCCCTCACCTACAGAGATTAACCTAGAGAAGTGTCTTCTTAACCAGCTGGTTCTGGGGCTCTGTTCACAAACGGACCCCACAGAGCCCCAGAACAGAAACCCATTTAGACCCAACCAAATCATGAGAAAGCAAAAAGATCCTTATTTCCCATGTGTCAAGTAATTAACAAAAAAACAGAGCAAACTAGAATGCTATTTGGCCCTAAACAGAGAGTACACAGTGGCAGAATACCTGACCACTGTGACTGACCCAAAATTAAGAAAATCTTTGACTGTGTACAGAGGCTTTGCCTATGTGCACACTGCCCACAAAATGAGATGGAAACTGAGCTGCACTACCTAACCTCCTGCCATATGTATGAGCACAGAGACACATATTTCCCACAGATCACACAGACCCAAAGAATTTGAAAACAAATCAAACATTGATAACCTCCCATATCTGTTAGGTGAAATACCGCAGTGTGCCATCACAGCAGAAAGGTGTGTGGCCCGTTGCCATGAGAAAAGGGCAACCAGTGGAACACAAACAACATTGTATATACCACCTATATCTTTCTGCTAATTTATTTTCCCTTTTGTACTTCAACTGCTTGCACATTGTTACAACACTGTACAAAGCCAATAATATAACATTTGAAATGTCTATTTATATATATATATATATATATATTCCCCTTGTTCATTTCCAATTTCTTTATTGCCTATTCGATTTACTTTCATAATGTAAACATATGTTCCAATGCCAATAAAGCCCGTTGATTTGAATTGAGAGGAGAGCGGTTAGCAGTGTGAAAATAGAGGACGAGGGTAAAGTAAAGTCGTTTTAGAAGCAGTGGCACTGTGGTAACAGAGAGACAAGAAATGTGCAGGATGTGATCCACACCATCCAGGCATGCAGACCCTCTCTCTGCAGCATAGACATACTCTTATACAAACACTGGTCTTATACACATTCAGCTGCTGCAATGCAAACACATCGGAATTACTTTTTTTGACATTTCAATTCACACCAAAACACGCATACATAAAAGACACTTACAGGCTTGCTCTCACACTCAGAAAACAAACCCTAGCCTCTCACCTGCTGCACACACACACACGCTCACCATGTCTATGTTTGCTGTTGATCCCTGTGTCGGACATTGAGCGGACGTGCCCTCTGCTGCCCCCCCGACCCGGCTCCCTCTGACCCTCCGAGAAGGATGACCTTCGAGGTGTGGGAGGTGGGACCGAAGCCAAGGAACTCCTTCCAGGGGACTGGACCTGAATCTCACCATCCGATTCGCCGCCGCAAGGCTCGCCACCGGGGGTGGAGCTTTGGGAGTCGCGGCGATTGCCACGATGCCCCAGGTTACCGATAGCCAGATACTCGGGGCCGTCGTCGTAGTCGCCCTCGCCAGAGTCTAGGGCGTCGGAGTGGGCAGGGCATGGGGAGACGGGCTCTGTCAGGGCGATGGAGGGGACCACCACTGAGGGACCGGGAGGTGGGCTCATGCCCCTTTCGCCATCTCTCTCGGACCTCGGACCCACGCACCCCCAGGGGGCTCCCGAGGCCCTAGCGGATGGATTGGAGTCTAGAAGGGAAACAAGAACAGTATATCAGAGTTAGAAATATAACTATATACAGTGCCTTCGGAAAGGATTCAGACCCCTTGACTTTTTCCACAGTTTGTTACGTTACAGCCTTATTCTAAAATTGATTAAATTGTTTTTATCCCCCCTTTCAACCTACACTATACACTATAAAAAATAAAATAAAAATTACTGAAATATCACATAAGTATTTAGGCCCTTAAAACCTGTCTAGCCCCGGGGTTCCGCTAGCGGAACTCCTCCCACATTCCACTGAAAAGGCAGAGCGCGAAATTCAAAAAATATTTTTGAGAAATATTTAACTTTCACACATTAACAAGTCCAATACAGCAAATGAAAGATAAACATCTTGTGAATCCAGTCAACATGTCAGATTTGTAAAATGTTTTAGTGAAAACACCACGTATATTTATGTTAGCTCACCACCAAATACAAAAAAGCACAGACATTTTTCACAGCACAGGTAGCATGCACAAAACCAACCAAACTAACCAAGAACCAACCAAACTAACCAAGAAACAACTTCATCAGATGACAGTCTTATAACATGTTACACAATAAATCTATGTTTTGTTCGAAAAATGTGCATATTTGAGCTATAAATCAGTTTTACATTGCAGCTACCATCACAGCTACCGTCACAAATAGCACCGAAGCAGCCAGAGTAATTACAGACACCAACGTGAAATACCTAAATACTCATCATAAAACATTTCTGAAAAATACATGGTGTACAGCAAATGAAAGACAAGCATCTTGTGAATCCAGCCAATATTTCAGATTTCTTAAGTGTTTTACAGCGAAAACACAATATAGCATTATATTAGCTTACCACAATAGCCAGAAACACAAGACATTTACCAGCAGCAAAAGTTAGCGATCGTAACAAACCAGCAAAAGATATAATTTTTGACTAACCTTGATAAGCTTCATCAGATGACAGTCCTATAACATCAGGTTATACATTCACTTATGTTTTGTTCGAAAATGTGCATATTTAGAGCTGAAATCAGTGGTTATACATTGTGCTAACGTAGCATCTTTTTCCCAGAACGTCCGGATATTTTTCTGCCACTCACCTATTCTGACCAAATAACTATTCATAAACATTACTAAAAAATACATGTTGTATAGGAAATGATAGATACACTAGTTCTTAATGCAATCGCCGTGTTAGAATTCTAAAAATAACTTCATTACGACATGCAGCTTACGTTATGGCGAGAGAGTGCCCAAAATCTGGGCGCAAACTATTAGTAAACATGTTCCGACAGATATATGAAATAACATCATAAATGGGTCCTACTTTTGTTGAGCTTCCATCAGAATGTAGTACAAGGGGTCCTTTGTCGGGAACAATCGTTGTTTGGTTTTAGAATGGCATTTTTCCCTCTCGAATGAGCAAGCAAAACTAGCCAAGTGGCGCTAAGCTCTCCTTCGTCACCAAACGCAAAGAACGCAACACGTCTAAACTCCCGAAAATGTCAATAATCTAATAAAACTATATTGAAAAAACATACTTTACGATGATATCTTCACATTTATCAAATAAAATCAAAGCCGGAGATATAAGACGTCTATAACGATTGCTTTTCAGAAGCCAATACTGGTGACCTTTATGCGCTTCCTGAACAAACAAATTCTGGGGTCATGTCATTCCAAGCTGTCTCTTTTGACCATAGAAAGAGATTGAGACCCCATTTCACCTCTCACAGCCTATTGACATCTAGTGGAAGGCGTATGAAGTGCATGTATAGTCATAAATCTCAAGCAAAATGATAGGGAGGGCCTGGAACAGAGCCTCGATTTGAGATTTTTCACTTTCTGACAGGAAGTTTGCTGCAAAATGAGTTCTGTTTTACTCACAGATATAATTCAAACGGTTTTAGAAACTTGAGTGTTTTCTATCCAATAGTAATAATAATATGCATATTGTACGAGCAAGAATAGAGTACGAGGCCGTTTAAATTGGGCACGATTTTCCCCCAAAGTGTAAATAGCGCCCTCTATCCTCAACAGGTTTTAACTCAGTACTTTGTTGAAGCACCTTTGCTACCCATTTTATCCTGGAGTATTCTTGGGTATGACACTACAAGCTTGGCACACCTGTATTTGGGGAGTTTCTCCCATTGTTCTCCGCAGATCCTCTCAAACTCTGTCAGGTTGGATAGAGAGCGTTGCTGCACAGCTATTTTCAGGTCTCTCCAGAGATGTTTGATCCGGTTCAAGTCCGGGCTCTGGCTGGGCCACTCAAGGACGTTCAGAGACTTGTCTTGAAGCCACTCTTGCGTTGTCTTGGCTGTGTGCTTAGGGTTGTTGTCCTGTAGGAAGGTGAACATTTGCCCCAGTCGGAGTGCTCTGGAGCAGGTTATCATCAATGATCTCTCTGTACTTTGCTCCGTTCATCTTTCCCTCGATCCTGACTAGTCTCCCAGTCCCTGCCGCTGAAAAACAGCCCCACATCATGATGCTGCCACGACCATGATCACCGTAGGGATGGTGCCAGGTTTCCGTCAGACGTTTCGCTTGGCATTCAGGCCAAAGAGTTCAATCTTGGTTTCATCAGACCAGAGAACCATGTTTCTCATGGTGTGAGAGTCCTTTAGGTGCCTTTTGGCAAACTCCAAGCGGGCTGTCATGTGCCTTCCGTCTGGCCACTCTACCATTGAGTTCGCATTATTGTCACAGTAGACCTAAGCCTGAATGGACCCAGCAGAGATTTCTCCGTTTTCCGAGGGACACTCCGAGCTCCACCACTTACAGTCGGCTCTCACCCACCATGGAACTGTGATTGGTCGCCATGAGGCGCGGCTGTAGACATTGCCGGAGGATTTAAGGCCTAATTTGTGGAGTGCTGCAGAGATGGTTGTCCTTCTGGAGGGTTCTCCCTTCTCCACAGAAGAACTCTAGAGCTCTGTCAGAGCGACCATCGGGAACTTGGTCACCTCCTAGATCAAGGCCCTTCTCCCCCTATTGCTCAGTTTGGCTGGGCGACCAGCTCTACGAAGAGTTTTGGTGGTTCCAAACTTCTTCTATTTAAGAATGATGGAGGTCACTGTGTTCTTGGGGACCTTCAATGCTGCAGAAATTTTTTCGTACCCTTCCCCAGATCTGTGCCTCGACAATCCTGTCTCGGAGCACTACAGGCAATTCCTTCGACCTCATGGCTTGGTTTTTGCTCTGACATGCACTGTCAACTGTGGGACCTTATATAGACAGGTGTGCGCCTTTCCAAATCATGTACATTCAATTGAAATTTACCACAGGTGGACTCTAATTAAGTTGTAGAAACATCAAGGATGATCAATGGAAACAGGATGCACCTGAGCTCAATTTAGAGTGTCATAGCAAAGGGTCTGAATACTTCGGTAAATAAGCTATTTGTATTTTTAATAAATGTGCTATGGGGTATTGTGTGTAGATTGCTGAGGAAATTGTTTTACTTCATGAATTTTAGAATAAAGCTGTAATGTAACAAAATGTGGAAAAAGTCAAGGGGGTCTGAATACTTTCAGAATGCATTGTAGATACACTTATAGTAGTGGCTACATCTCTGACAAAACAAGACAAGATCATAGCCCGATTCTCTATCGTGGAGTAGCAATCACAGTCTTTTCAATACATTCAATGTATATCTGCAACATTCTGAACGGTTTCGCTCTATCGAGGAAAAAATCTAACCCGTTAGGACGTTTTATTGAATCCTTCATGTTACTAATGAACCATGTATCCTTTCCCAGATCATGACTGTGTAGGTTTATTTCGCCACTACGGCCTATTTACTGCCTTACCTTCCTTATCCTACCTCATTTGCACACAATGTATATAGATTTTTACTATTGTGTTATTGACCGTATGTTTGTTTATTCTATGTGTAACTCTGTGTTGTTTTTGTCACACTGCTTTTCTGTATCTTGGCCAGGTCGCAGTTGTAAATGAGAACTTGTTCTCAACTGGTCTACCTGGTTAAATAAAGGTTAAATAGAAATAAATAAAAGGTTCAGGGTACAATAAAGACAATTCAGGCGTCAATGAGCTATTGTGGCCCATAGGGACTCATTGTGGCCCATAGGGACTCATTGTGGCCCATAGGGACTCATTGTGGCCCATAGGGACTCATTGTGGCCCATAGGGACTCATTGTGGACATTGACCTGTTGGAATGATGAAGAAATAACATTGACATTTTACACTCTTATCCACAGCGATTTACAGGAGCAATTAGGGTTAAGTGCCTTGCTCAGGGGCACGTCGGCAGATTTTTCACCTAGTCGGCTCGGACTTTCAGTTACTGGCCCAGCGGTCTTAAACACCACGCTACCTACTGCCACAGAACGCATGTCTAGTCTAACCTCCAAACTGTTGCTCCACTATCTCCCCCTCTCCTTCACTGTCCCTTTCCCCCATCCTTCTCTCTCTCCCCCCTCTCACCATCCTTCTTTCCCCCCCTCTCTCCCCCCTCTCCTCTCTCACCATCCCTCCTCTCACTACTCCCCTCCCCCCCTCTTTCTTCCCCTCCCCCTCTTTCTTCCCCCCTCTCCTTCCCATCCCTTCCTCACTTGAGTTGCTCTCTGAGATGGCCCCTGTGTTATCCTCACCTGAGTTGCTCTCTGAGATGGCCCCTGGATTATTACTGTTGGGCGTAAGTCCTCCGTCTCGGTGGGGGAGGGAGCACTGGGAGGTGGTGAGCCTGTGGTTGAGCTCACCTCTGGGGGGACCCTGACCTTCCCCGGACCTCCAGCCGCCCCCCGCCCCCGGCAGAACACCCAGACTCTGACTCTTCAACAGGCCCTCCATGTACGGAGAGCACATTAGAGTGGACAGCTGGGAGAGGAAGAGAGGGGGTGGATTAGAGGAGAGAGGGGTACTGTAAGATATGAATACAGGCACAGAAAATGAAGTATAGGGGGAAAAAAGTTCAAGTAAAAACATGGAGAAAAAAAGGAAACAATTTCTGATTGGCAAAGCTGAGAGGTAATGGAAAAGACAAGACATAAGGAATGAGGTAGAGAGATCAGACACTGGAGAGCATATCAGGGATAGGAGCCTGAGACACCAACATACACACAGAGATACAGAGAGAGAGAATGATTGGTGTCTGCTCAACTCTGTGTGTGTGTGTGTGTGTGTGTGTGTGTGTGTGTGTGTGTGTGTGTGTGTGTGTGTGTGTGTGTGTGTCACCTTAACTGTGTTGACAAGGGCCAGCAGACGGGGGTTGTTCTGCTCCACGGCCTCCAGACACTGGAACATGGCCGTCACATGGGGCTCACTCAGCAAAAAGGCCTCCACTGAGAGAGAGAGAGAGAGAGGCAGGGGGAGAGAAAGAGAGAGAGACAGATAGAGAGAGAGAGAGAGAGGCAGACAGATGGAGAGAGAGAGAGAGAGAGGCGCAGACGGAGAGAGAGAGAGGGGCAGGCGGAGAGAGAGAGGCAGTGGGAGAGAGAGAGGAGAGAAAAGGGAGAAAGTCAAGATAAGATAGGGGCAGGGTAAAAATCAATAATACACTCAGTCAATCAACATCTAAGACCCAGAAGATTGATTACATCATTCTTTCATCAAATTTCTATTTGCAAATAGTATTGGTTTGGCTCACTCCCCCACCCACCCTCACTCCTCCACCCACCCACCCTTACTCCCCCACCCACCGACAAGGCAGATTTTTGTTGGGTTCAAATGTCAAATCTGTTTTTTTCTCCCACTCTTACCGTTGTAGTACTTGCTCGTGTGTCCCTGGTGTTTGAGCAGGGGTCGGAGCTGGGCTGACAGCAGGTGGACCTGTAGGCTGTGCAGCAGCCAGCGCTCGGCCTTGTAACCCTCCCCAACACTCTGCAGCCCACTGCTCAGCACAGGCTCCAGCTTACTAAACTACAGGGCCCAGAGAGGGGAGGGAGGTGATGGTAGAGGGAAGGAGAGCGGAAGAGGGAGAAAATAGGAGTATATCGGAGAGAGTGAGGGGAAGTGATGGAATAGGAGGGTAAGGAGGAGGAAAAACAAAAGAGGGAGAATAGATGAGAGGATGAAGGGGAGAAATCAATAGAGACAGAGAGAAAACACTTGAATCAGTTATAGAACCCGTTGCCCTTTATGGTTGTGAGGTCTGGGGCCCGGCTCACCAACCAAGAATTCACTAAATGGGACAAACAACAAAATTGAGAACGCAGAGCAGAATTAGGTCGATATCCGCTAATTATCAAAATCCAGAAAATACCTGTTAAATTTGACAACCATCTAAAAGGAAGCGATTCCCAAACCTTCCATAACAAAGCCATCACCTACAGAGTGATGAACCTGGAGAAGAGTCCCCTAAGCAAGCTGGTCCTGGGGCTCTGTTCACAAACACAAAAACACACCCCACAGCGCCCCAGGAGAGCAACACAATTAGACCCAACCAAATCATAAGAAAACAAAAGATAATTATTTCCAAGGTGTCAAGAAATTAACAAAGAAACAGAGCAAACTAAAATGCTATTTGGCCCTAAACAGAGAGTACACAGTGTCAGAATACCTGACCACTGTGACTGAACCAAACTTAAGGAAAGCTTTGACTACGTACAGACTCAGTGAGCATAGCCTTGCTATTGAGAAAGGCCGCCGTAAGCAGACCTGGCTCTCAAGAGAAGACAGGCTATGTGCCCACTGCCCACAAAATGAGGTGGAAACTGAGCTGCACTTCCTAACCTCCTGCCAAATGTATGACCATATTAAAAGATACATACTTCCCTCAGATTCACAAAGAATTCAAAAACAAATCCTATTTTGATAAATTCCCATATCTACTGGGTGAAATACCACAGTGTGCCATCACAGCAGCAAGATTTGTGACCCGTTGCCACAAGGGCAACCAGTGAAGAACAAACACCATTGTAAATACAACCCATATTTATTTATATTCCCTTTTGTACTTTAACTATTTGCACATCATTACAACACTGTTGTACATTTGAAATGTGGAGAGAGAAACTCACATCAAAGCTCTGCTCACATTACCATTATATAAACAGGTGACCCCTCTCTCTGTGGCTGATCACGGTCTCTCCAGCTGTTTGGTATGTAACAGTAGCCTGGTCTGAGATCTGTTTGGTATGTAACAGTAGCCTGGTCTGAGAACTGTTTGGTATGTAACAGTAGCCTGGTCTGAGAGCTGTTTGGTATGTAACAGTAGCCTGGTCTGAGATCTGTTTGGTATGTAACAGTAGCCTGGTCTGAGAGCTGTTTGGTATGTAACAGTAGCCTGGTCTGAGAGCTGTTTGGTATGTAACAGTAGCCTGGTCTGAGATCTGTTTGTGCCGTCTGTACTAATGTAAAAAGGGCTAGCTGAGATCATTAAGAGAGCAGCAGAGGTTGACAAGGTTGTTGAAGTATGACCCTAGTAAGAAAGTTACTGTGTGAAAGTGTATAGTCATTGTCAGTGCTTCTTCGTAAACTCATTGTCAACCGTGGACCTACCAGTTCAGATTTAGCATCAAATTAGCACCACTACTTAGTGCACTTCTTTTGACCAGGCCTCATAAGGTAGTGCACTAAGTAGTGTGCCAGTTGGGATCCAGCTGATGTCTGTGGTCACAACAAACTGTACTGGATCCACCATAATATACACGGGGTGAATCGTCATTGGAAGGAGATAACGTACCCGTTCTATCTACGAGGCCAGGTGAGGGCTGACGTACCTGTTCTACATGAGAGGCCAGGTGAGGGCTGACGTACCTGTTCTACATGAGAGGCCAGGTGAGGGCTGACGTAGAGGACATACCTGTTCTACATGAGAGGCCAGGTGAGGGCTGACATACCTGTTCTACATGAGAGGCCAGGTGAGGGCTGACATACCTGTTCTACATGAGGCCAGGTGAGGGCTGACGTACCTGTTCTACATGAGAGGCCAGGTGAGGGCTGACGTACCTGTTCTACATGAGAGGCCAGGTGAGGGCTGACGTAGAGGACGTACCTGTTCTACATGAGGGGCCAGGTGAGGGCTGACGTAGAGGACGTACCTGTTCTACATGAGAGGCCAGGTGAGGGCTGACGTACCTGTTCTACATGAGAGGCCAGGTGAGGGCTGACGTAGAGGACGTACATGTTCTACATGAGAGGCCAGGTGACGGCTGACGTAGAGGACGTACCTGTTCTACATGAGAGGCCAGGTGAGGGCTGACGTAGAGGACGTACCTGTTCTACATGAGAGGCCAGGTGAGGGCTGACATACCCGTTCTACATGAGAGGCCAGGTGAGGACTGACATAGCTGTTCTACATGAGAGGCCAGGTGAGGGCTGACAGCTGTTCTACATGAGGCCAGGTGAGGGCTGACATAGCTGTTCTACATGAGAGGCCAGGTGAGGGCTGACGTAGAGGACGTACCTGTTCTACATGAGAGGCCAGGTGAGGGCTGACATACCTGTTCTACATGAGAGGCCAGGTGAGGGCTGACGTACCTGTTCTACATGAGGCCAGGTGAGGGCTGACGTAGAGGACATACCTGTTCTACATGAGAGGCCAGGTGAGGGCTGACATACCTGTTCTACATGAGAGGCCAGGTGAGGGCTGACATACCTGTTCTACATGAGGCCAGGTGAGGGCTGACGTACCTGTTCTACATGAGAGGCCAGGTGAGGGCTGACGTACCTGTTCTACATGAGAGGCCAGGTGAGGGCTGACGTAGAGGACGTACCTGTTCTACATGAGGGGCCAGGTGAAGGCTGACGTAGAGGACGTACCTGTTCTACATGAGAGGCCAGGTGAGGGCTGACGTACCTGTTCTACATGAGAGGCCAGGTGAGGGCTGACGTAGAGGACGTACATGTTCTACATGAGAGGCCAGGTGACGGCTGACGTAGAGGACGTACCTGTTCTACATGAGAGGCCAGGTGAGGGCTGACGTAGAGGACGTACCTGTTCTACATGAGAGGCCAGGTGAGGGCTGACATACCCGTTCTACATGAGAGGCCAGGTGAGGACTGACATAGCTGTTCTACATGAGAGGCCAGGTGAGGGCTGACAGCTGTTCTACATGAGGCCAGGTGAGGGCTGACATAGCTGTTCTACATGAGAGGCCAGGTGAGGGCTGACGTAGAGGACGTACCTGTTCTACATGAGAGGCCAGGTGAGGGCTGACGTACCCGTTCTACATGAGAGGCCAGGTGAGGGCTGACATACATGTTCTACATGAGAGGCCAGGTGAGGGCTGACGTAGAGGACGTACCTGTTCTACATGAGGCCAGGTGAGGGCTGACATACCTGTTCTACATGAGAGGCCAGGTGAGGGCTGACGTAGCGGACACGCCACACAAAGGGCCAATAGTCTTTCTGCTTGTAGTACACCTGCAAAGCAAAACCATCCTTTTACTACAGTACAATGGCATTGGTATGAGGCTTATCTTACAGGATACATTATTTTTATTTGCTAAACAGAATCGGAGAAAAAGCAGTACAATTATGATGTGTTCATTCTCAGCAGCTCTTTTGCACCCTGCCTCAAAGAAGATACAAGGAAGAAAGGCAGAACTTCCATTGAGCAGATGCTCCAGGGCGATAATATGATAAAGAGGCTGGAAAACAGCCAAACAATAGCGCCTTGTGTAAGCCAAGCTTTTCTCCCAAAAAAAACACAAAATGACAAGAGTAGAAGAGTAGTCATTCCCGAGGCCCGACCTGCTCGTGCTTGAGGCCGTGGCTGAGGATGTGGCTCATGTCCTTGTGCAGCCGCTGCAGACCCCCGTAGCGAGACCACACGTTGGGGTTGCTGCTGGACACCAGGCCCTCCACCGTGGTCTTCAGACTAGACAGCAGCTTCCAGTGTTCCCTCCTGGAGGGAGGGAGAGAGAAAGGAGGGAAAACAGAGAGAGAAGTCAGGTTTGAATGAACTCGTGCTCCATCCAAAACACTCAAGAGCAGACAGTTGAGCAGAGAGATAAACGTTTGCATCAAGTGACTGACAGAGAAGAAAACCACGGCCATACAGTCAAATACTGCCATAACAAACAAACTACTGTATCCCATGTATATAGCCTCAGTTAATGTTAATTTATTACATATTTTCTTAACTCTCACTTTTCTTAAAACTGCATTGTTGGTTATTAAGGGCTTGTCAGTAAGCATTTCACTGTAAGGTCTACAACACCTGTTGTATTTGGTGCCTGTGACAAATACCATTTGATTTGCCTGTGCAATGACCCCAAACAAACCATGGTGACTACAAAATACTGGCAGTGCACTACATTTACTGCGCCCAATGAGATGCATTGTACTAGGCTAAGTAGCTATAGTATACTCAGACCATAGACATACTGTGCCTTCGGAAAGTATTCAGACCCCTGGACTTTTCCCACATTTTGTTACGTCGCAGCCTTACTCTAAAATGGATTAAATACATAAAAATCCTCCCCAATCTACACACAATACCCCATAAAGACAAAGCGAAAACAGATTTTTAGACATGTTTGCAAATGTATTAAACTTTAAATACAGAAATTATACTTATTTACATAAGTATTCAGACCCTTTGCTATGAGACTCGAAATTGAGCTCAGGTGCATCCTGTTTCCATTGATCATCCTTGAGATTATTCTGCAACTTGATTGGAGTCTTCCTGTGCTAAATTCAATTGATTGGACATGATTTGGAAAAGCACACACCTGTCTATATAAGGTCCCACAGTTGACAATGCATGCCAGAGCAAAAACCAAGCTATGAGGTCGAAGGAATTGTCCGTAGAGCCCCGAGACAGGATTGTGTGTAGGCACAGATCTGGGCAAGGGTACCAAAACATTTCTGCAGCATTGAAAGTACCCAATAACACAGTGGCCTCCATTATTCTTAAATAGAAGAAGTTTGGAATCACCAAAACTCTTCCAAGAGCTGGCTGCCCGGCCAAATTGAACAATCGGGGGAGAAAGGCCTTGGTCTGGGAGGTGACCAAGAACCCCGATGGTCACTCTGACCGAGCTCCAGAGTTCCTCTGTGGAGATGGGAGAACCTTCCAGAAGGACAACCATCTCTGTAGCACTCCACCAAATAGGCCTTTGTGGTAGAATGGTCTGACGGAAGCCACTCCTCAGTAAAAGGCACATGACAGCCGCTTGGAGTTTGCCAAAAGGCACCTAAAGACTCTCAGACCATGAGAAAATTATTTTCTGGTCTGATGAAACCAAGATTCAACTGTTTGGCCTGAATGCCAATCATCACGTCCGGAGGAAACCTTGCACCATCCCTACGGTGAAGCATGGTGGTGGCATCATCATGCTGTGGTGGTTTTTTCGAGTACGCCTTACTGGTGCAACAGAAAAGCCTCCTGGGGAAGTCATTAATACCGCAGTTAGCCTAGATTTGATTAGCAAAGAAGTGTTTCCTAATGGTTTAGGAAGTAGTAGTCGAATGTCGGTACAACATAGTGACCGTGCAGAGCATCTAAGACACTAGCCCTAGCCTACATAGCCAAGGTGATGTGGGCGACAATCTCCACGGCTAATAGTAAACTCTTAAAACAGTTGACTCCAAGAGTAAATACACTGAGTAAACAAAACATTAAAAACACCTGCTCTTTCCCTGACATAGGTTGACCAGGTGAAAGTGATGATCCCTTAATGATATCATTTGTTAAATCCACTTCAAAATCAGTGTAGATGAAGGGGAGGAGACAGGTTAAAGAATGATTTTTAAGCCTTGAGATGATAGAGACATGGATTGTGTATGTGTACCATTCAGAGGATGAATGGGCAAGACAATATTAAAGTGCCTTTGAACGGGATTTGGTAGTAGGTGCCAGGTTTGTGTCAAGAACTGCAACGCTGCTGTGTTTTTCACACTCAACAGTTTCACGTTTGTATCAAGAATTGTCCACCACCAAAAGGACATCCAGCCAACATGACAACTGTGGGAAGCATTGGAGTCAACATGGGCCAACATCCTTGTGGAACGCTTTCGACACTTTGTAGAGTCTATGCCCTGACAAATTGAGGCTGTTCTGAGGACAAAAAGGGGAGCAACTCAATATTAGGAAGGTGTCCCTAATGTTTGGTGTACTCAGTGTATATTGTTATTCTGAGTGAGTGAATAGAGCTGTGTGTGTTTCCGCTTGCATGGAGAGAGCAGGAGAAACAAAAGTGAAATTGATAGCGAGATAAAAATCAGGCTGACCCCAAAATCCCTTTGGCGCCGCAGCCGTTTTGCAAGCTCCTACCCAACTTCCCTATTTTCTATTTTGTGATTCTTGTGCCATTTATCCTTACTTTATTTTCATGAAATGTAATTCACCGTCATTTCATATAACCGACAAGAGCTTTTGAACATCAGATCGGCAGTTGCATACCCTGACTGCAGCTTCAACTCATTGCCCTGGTCTCTTTATATAATTCCAACAAGAGGAAAATGCTGCCATTACAGAGGCAGAAGAGGGGAGATTAATGCTTAGAGAAAACCGGCCATCTCTTCCCTCCATTCTATTTGCCAATGTACCCAGATTCCAGCTTCAACTTCAAAAGAGGGGGAGTCACTTGATAATAAAACGGAGGACCTCCGATTGAGGATTTGCTACCAACGGGACTCTCGTAACTGCAATATTCTCATGGCTTTCGGACAAGATACCCCCCATGGCTATCCAAGTTGATGGATTCTCCATTCACAGAGCAGACAGGACAGTAGAGTCAAGGAAATCAAGAGGGGGAGGGATTTGCCACTTCCAACCCAAAGGACTGGGTGCTCTCGATCTCCGAGGCCGACGTGAGTAATGTTTTTAAATCAGGAAAACACTCGCAAGGACGGGGGGCCAGGCGTTATTACAGGGCATTTTCTCAGAGCATGGGCATGTCAGCTGGCAGGCATATTCACAGTCTACACTGGCCTCACCCACCTAGATAAGAGGAACACCTACATGACCAAAAATATGTGGACACCTGCTAGTCAAACATCTCATTCCTTAAATCATGGGTATTAATATGGAGTTGGTCCCCCCTTTGCTGCCATAACAGCCTCCACTATTCTGGGAAGGCTTTCCACTAGATGTTGGAACATTGCTGCAGGGTCTAGCCTCCATTCAGCCACAAGAGCATTCGTGTGGTCGGGCATTGATGTTGGGTGATTAGGCCTGGCTTGCAGTTGGCATTCCAGTTCATCCCAAAGGTGTTCGATGGCGTGGAGGTCAGGACTCTGTGCCGGCCAGTCAAGTTCTTCCACACTGACCTCGAAAAAACTATTTCTGTATGGACCTCACTTTGTGCTCAGGGGCATTTTCATGCTGAAACAGGAAAGGGCCTTTCCCAAACTGTTGCCACAAAGTTGAAAGTACAGAAAAGTTTTGATTCTTTGTATGCTGTAGCGTTAAGATTTCCCTTCACTGGAACTAAGGGGCCATGAAAACCATGAAAAATTGCCCCAGACCATTATTCCTCTGCCCCCAACATTACAATTGACATTATGCATTCAGGCAGGAGGCATTCTCCTGGCATCCGCCAAACCCAGATTTGTCCGTCAGACTGCCAGATGGTGAAGCGTGATTCATCACTCCAGAGAACGCGTTTCCACTGCTCCAGTGTCAAATAGTGGCAACGGTTACACCACTCCAGCCACCGCTTGGCAATGCGCATGGTGATCTTAGGCTTGTGTGCGGAAGCTCGGCCATGGAAACCCATTTCATGAAGCTCCCGACTAACAGTTATTGTGCTGACTTTGCTTCCAGAGGCAGTTTGGAACTCGTTAGTTACTATTGCAACCGAGGACATGCGATTTTTACGCGCTACTCACTTAAGCGGTCCTGTTCTGTGAGCTTGTGTAGCCTACCACTTCACGGCTGAGCCGCTGTTGCTTTTGGACGTTAACACTTCACAATAACTGCCCTTACATATGACCGGGGCAGCTCTAGCAGGGCAGAGATTTGACGAACTGACTTTTTGGAAAGGTAGCATCCTATGACAGTGCCATGTTGAAAGTCAGTGAGCTCTTCAATAAGGCCATTCTACTGCCAAGGTTTGTCTATGGAGATTACATGGCCGTGTGTTTCGATTTGATGGGCTGTCCACATACTTTTGTACATATAGTGTATGTGAGAATGCTGCTAATTGTCTACAGCTCAGCATTAAACACCATTGCCCCCTCCAAGCTCGATATCAAGCTTAGGACTCTGGGACTGAACACCACCCTATGCAACTGGATCCTGGACTTCCTGACAGGCCACATCACGTCCGCCACTCTGATCTTCAACACGTGGGCCCCACAGGGGTGTGTGCTTACTCCCCTCCTGTACTCTCTGTTCACCCACGACTGCTTGGCCATACGTGACTCCAAACCCATCAAGTTTCCTGATGACACGACAGTGGTAGGCCTAATCACCAGCGACGATGAGACAGCCTATAGGGAGGAGGTCAGTGACCTGGCAGTGTGGTGCCGGGACAACAACCTCTCCCTCAATATCAGTAAGACCAAGGAGCTGATCGTGGACTACAGGAATAAAATGGGGGGGGGGTGAGCAGGCCACCATAAACATCGAGCGGGTCAAGTTCCTCAGTGTCCAAATCGCTAAGGACTTAAAAATGGTCCACTCACACACAGTCGTGAAGAAGGAGCGACAGTGCCTCTTACCCCTCAGGAAGTTGAAACGGTTTGGCATGTGTCCTAAATCCTCAAAGTTCTAAAGCTGCACTATTGAGAGAAACTTAATTGGCTGCATCACTGCTTGGTATGGCAACAGCATCGCAATTGATTGCATGGCGCTAGGTGGGTAGTGCAGACTAGGGATGAAACGGTTACCAGTTTCACGATAAACCATGGTAAAATTCCCGACGGACCATTTCAAGTTTTAATTATCATTCAAACCGTGTTTGATTACCACGGTTTGAAAAACTCACGGTAAATACTGTCCAGCATCAACCAAAGTTAGCAACAGTATGACACCGGTGCAGCATGCAACGTGGGTTTTGTTTTGTGTGAAAACATGGCGGAAGGCAGTGACAGCGCTCAGGAGATTTTTCAGCCTTGTAAGACAACCAAATCTGAAGTGTGGTCGTATTTTGGGGGTTTTACAAGAGTGCTGAGGGGAAATTAATCAAAAATGGTCACTGTCTGCAGAACATGCAAAAAAATAAAATAAATATATATATATATCGATACCGATTATTGGAGGACCAAAAAAAGCCGATACCGATTAATCGGACGATTTTTTTGCTGTTGTTGTAATAATGACAATTACAACAATACTGAATGAACACTTATTTTAACTTAATATAATACATCAAATCAATTTAGCCTGAAATAAATATAAATGAAACATGTTCAATTTGGTTTAAATAATGCAAAAACAAAGTGTTGGAGAAGAAAGTAAAAGCGCAATATGTGCCATGTAAAAAAGCTAACGTTTAAATTCCTTGCTCAGAACATATGAAAGCTGGTGGTTCCTTTTAACATGAGTCTTCAATATTCCCAGGTAAGAAGTTTTAGGTTGTAGTTATTATAGGAATTATAGGACTATTTCTCTCTATACCATTTGTATTTCATATACCTTTGACTATTGGATGTTCTTATAGGCACTTTAGTATTGCAAGTGTAACAGTATAGCTTCCGTCCCTCTCCTCGCTCCTACCTGGGCTCGAACGAGGAACACATCGACAACAGCCACCCTCGAAGCAGCGTTACCCATGCAGAGCAAGGGGAACAACTACTCCAAGTCTCAGAGCGAGTGACGTTTGAAACGCTATTAGCGCGCACCCCGCTAACCATTTCACATCGGTTACACCAGCCTAATCTCGGGAGTTGATAGGCTTGAAGTCATAAACAGCAGAGCATGATGTGGGGACTTCGGAAAGGGTGAAAATGTAATGGTTTGTCTAACTTGCTAATAGCTTGTCAATAATGTAAACTGAAGCTTTCAGTGTTACCTACACTTGTAAAAACACTACACGTTGTTATGCTGCTGTATGCATTGTGTCTCTGCAGACTCTGTTCGCCCATTGCACACGATAACACGTTATGTAGTTTAGTCTCCCAAACAACATATTTTGTTCATTTAAAATCCGTCAGTTGTCGACTTGGTTGTAAAAGTGTTCCAACAGGAGAAACACTATAGACTCCTATACAAGACTCCTGTATTTATGTCAAGCAGCACCTTGTTTCTTTATGAAGGAGAGAACCGAACATACAATCCTATTTCGTGTTATTTTAATGTCAACACCTGCACATTGGATGTTTACATATGGTTGTATTGTTCTTACATGCACATTGGATGTTTACATATGGTTGGATTGTTCTTACATGCACATTGGATGTTTACATATGGTTGGATTGTTCTTACATGCACATTGGATGTTTACATATGGTTGGATTGTTCTTACATGCACATTGGATGTGTTTGTTATGGTTGTATTGTTCTTACATGCACATTGGATGTGTTTACATATGGTTGGATTGTTCTTACATGCACATTGCATTACTTATGTTGCTTTCACATGCACATTTGATTTGCTTACTTAAGGTTGTGTTCATTAAAACCTGGACTTGGGAAACTTTTACCTCTCATGGCCACATCTTGAATGTTATTATTTTAATGTTTATGCACACAAAAAGTGCATAGTGCTGCTACTTTTATTTGTTGTTTTTCCATATAAAACTTTGTGAAATGATTTCAGTGTCTCAATACTTTTTGAACATTTCCAGCACGTGAACAATACTGCGATAGTACTGATAACCGTGACAGTACTGTTAACCGTGACAGTACTGTTAACCGTGACAGTACTGTTAACCGTGACAGTACTGATAACCGTGACAGTACTGATAACCGTGACAGTACTGATAACCGTGACAGTACTGATAACCGTGACAGTACTGATAACCGTGATCATTTTGGTCACTATTATTGTGACTGAAAATGTTCACTCCATTTTATCTCTAATACGGACAGCCCAGTACACCTCCAGGACCTCTATATCAGGCGGTGTAGACAGCCCAGTACACCTCCAGGACCTCTATATCAGGCGGTGTAGACAGCCCAGTACACCTCCAGGACCTCTATATCAGGCGGTGTAGACAGCCCAGTACACCTCCAGGACCTCTATATCAGGCAGTGTAGACAGCCCAGTACACCTCCAGGACCTCTATATCAGGCGGTGTAGACAGCCCGGTACACCTCCAGGACCTCTATATCAGGTGGTGTAGACAGCCAGGTACACCTCCAGGACCTCTATATCAGGCGGTGTAGACAGCCCAGTACACCTCCAGGACCTCTATATCAGGCGGTGTAGACAGCCCAGTACACCTCCAGGACCTCTATATCAGGCGGTGTAGACAGCCCAGTACACCTCTGGGGCCGAGCTCCCTGCCATCCAGGACCTCTATATCAGGCGGTGTAGACAGCCCAGTACACCTCTGGGGCCGAGCTCCCTGCCATCCAGGACCTCTATATCAGGCGGTGTAGACAGCCCAGTACACCTCCAGGACCTCTATATCAGGCGGTGTAGACAGCCCAGTACACCTCCAGGACCTCTATATCAGGCAGTGTAGACAGCCCAGTACACCTCCAGGACCTCTATATCAGGCGGTGTAGACAGCCCGGTACACCTCCAGGACCTCTATATCAGGTGGTGTAGACAGCCAGGTACACCTCCAGGACCTCTATATCAGGCGGTGTAGACAGCCCAGTACACCTCCAGGACCTCTATATCAGGCGGTGTAGACAGCCCAGTACACCTCCAGGACCTCTATATCAGGCGGTGTAGACAGCCCAGTACACCTCCAGGACCTCTATATCAGGCGGTGTAGACAGCCCAGTACACCTCCAGGACCTCTATATCAGGCAGTGTAGACAGCCCAGTACACCTCCAGGACCTCTATATCAGGTGGTGTAGACAGCCAGGTACACCTCCAGGACCTCTATATCAGGCGGTGTAGACAGCCCAGTACACCTCCAGGACCTCTATATCAGGTGGTGTAGACAGCCAGGTACACCTCCAGGACCTCTATATCAGGCGGTGTAGACAGCCCAGTACACCTCCAGGACCTCTATATCAGGCGGTGTAGACAGCCCAGTACACCTCCAGGACCTCTATATCAGGCGGTGTAGACAGCCCAGTACACCTCTGGGGCCGAGCTCCCTGCCATCCAGGACCTCTATATCAGGCGGTGTAGACAGCCCAGTACACCTCTGGGGCCGAGCTCCCTGCCATCCAGGACCTCTATATCAGGCGGTGTAGACAGCCCAGTACACCACTGGAGCCGAGCTCCCTGCCATCCAGGACCTCTATATCAGGCGGTGTAGACAGCCCAGTACACCTCTGGGGCCGAGCTCCCTGCCATCCAGGGCCTCTATATCAGGCGGTGTAGACAGCCCAGTACACCTCTGGGGCCGAGCTCCCTGCCATCCAGGACCTCTATATCAGGCGGTGTAGACAGCCCAGTACACCTCTGGGGCCGAGCTCCCTGCCATCCAGGACCTCTATATCAGGCAGTGTAGACAGCCCAGTACACCTCCAGGACCTCTATATCAGGCGGTGTAGACAGCCCAGTACACCACTGGGGCCGAGCTCCCTGCCATCCAGGACCTCTATATCAGGCGGTGTAGACAGCCCAGTACACCACTGGAGCCGAGCTCCCTGCCATCCAGGACCTCTATATCAGGCGGTGTAGACAGCCCAGTACACCTCTGGGGCCGAGCTCCCTGCCATCCAGGGCCTCTATATCAGGCGGTGTAGACAGCCCAGTACACCTCTGGGGCCGAGCTCCCTGCCATCCAGGACCTCTATATCAGGCGGTGTAGACAGCCCAGTACACCTCTGGGGCCGAGCTCCCTGCCATCCAGGACCTCTATATCAGGCAGTGTAGACAGCCCAGTACACCTCCAGGACCTCTATATCAGGCGGTGTAGACAGCCCAGTACACCACTGGGGCCGAGCTCCCTGCCATCCAGGACCTCTATATCAGGCGGTGTGAAAGGAAGGCCCGGAATACCGTCAGGCACCCAAGCCATAGACTTATCTCTGTTTCCGTACAGTAAGCGGCACCGGTGCATCAAGTCTGACACCAAGACGCTCCTGAACAGCTGCTATCCCCAAGCCATAAGACTGCTAAATAGCTAACAGGACGGCTACTGAGTTGACCTTCGTATTTATTTTTTTAAATTGCACACTCACGTTAACACACACACATAACATGCACACACATTTATACTCACTCTACACACACGCATTCACATACAATCATCATTTAGATGATGCTACTCTGTTTATCATATATCCTGATGCCTAGTCACCTTTATCCCTATACACATTTACCTCCATTACTCCAGTATCCCTCCTGTACATTGTTAATATGGTACTGAAACTGACCCTGTATATAGTCAGCTTACCCCTATACATCTCTACCGCTATAGTATCCCTGCACATTGTTAATATGGTACTGACCCTGTATATAGTCACCTTTACCCCTATACATATCTACCTCTGTAGTATCCCTGCACATTGTTAATATGGTACTGGAACTGACCCTGTATATAGTCACCTTACCCCTATACATCTCTACCTCCATCACTACAGTATCCCTGCACATTGTTAATATGGAACTGACCATGGAACTGACCCTGTATATAGTCACCTTACCCCTATACATATCTACCCCCATCACTCCAGTATCCCTACACATTGTTAATATGGAACTGACCCTGTATATAGTCACCTTTACCCCTATACATATGTACCTCCATTACTCCAGTATCCCTACACATTGTTAATATGGAACTGACCCTGTATATAGTCACCTTTACCCCTATACATATCTACCTCTGTAGTATCCCTGCACATTGTTAATATGGAACTGACCCTGTATATAGTCACCTTTACCCCTATACATATGTACCTCCATTACTCCAGTATCCCTACACATTGTTAATATGGAACTGACCCTGTATATAGTCACCTTACCCCTATACATATCTACCTCTACCACTACAGTATCCCTACACATTGTTAATATGGAACTGACCCTGTATATAGTCACCTTTACCCCTATACATATGTACCTCCATTACTCCAGTATCCCTACACATTGTTAATATGGAACTGACCCTGTATGTATATTCTTACTTTCTCGTGTTCTACTTATTTCTATTTCTTGTGTGTTTTTGTTCTACCTTGTTATTTTTGGTTCTATATTGATTACTGCGTTGTTGGGTTTGGAGGTTGCAAGAAAAGGCATTTCACTGTTACTCGTGACATTAAAACTTGAGACACAACAGACAATGTCCAAGCTCATTTCCAGGACTTCCTTCTTTTTCCTCAAGTCAGCAGCTACTGTAGCTGGAACTGATACAGTTCGTTCCCCACACACTACGACCACACCAGGGATTCTGTTAGGAAAATGTGGCACCGGACATTTTAAATTAAACGGATATTTGAGAAATTTACCAGACCCATATGCATTGGGTGCGTAACCTGATTTGGGCGT